>NC_045158.1:12666893-12795854 GCF_900700415.2 Clupea harengus | reverse complement strand
CATGAAAAGGCAAAAACATGAATTATTCGACATTCCCAGATTCGGGGGTCCTTACCCCTGCACAAGACTCAAATGACCCAAAGAAGCAGAATTTGAGAACTGAGACGTGTGAAGACCTCACAGTAGACCTCACAATAACACCAGAACCATTTGAAGTACAATGTGCACAGTGTATGATTTCATCGGCACATTTCCCCATCTGCATAGTAGATCATCTGTGAGTGATTTACCACTCGCACTGCTCTGATAACAACAGAAGAAAAACAGAAGTACAGTCTGGGTTTCCAAAACCGAAAACAATGAGTTTAGCCGTCAATTCCAATTAGGGTATGTGTGTGAGAGCCTGCGCATGCAGTCCCAGCAGTGCAGTCTAATGTGCCTAAATGGAAAAGGGAAGCACTACGATAGTCTGATGTTTTAGGAAATAGCCCAGATTCTAACCCCTTCAACTACCCCCCACCCCCCACCAACGCCCTAACGCCCTAACCCACCACCACCAGCTCCTACATCAATGTCAGACTGCAAAACAAGATTGTACATCCAACAGGAGCCTGCAGAAGTTAAGCTTGCCCTAACACAGTGTCTGGCTTTAAAATAAACTTTATTTGTCAAAGGCTTTTGTGAACTATCCACCCGCAAGGCCACAACCCCATAACGGGCGGAATCTATCTGCATGCATAAGCCTCTCTGGCAGGGCTGGGGGTCTTACATGCGGGATCATCTCAGCTCCGCAACGATAATTCCACATCATCCCCTCTGAGCTTTGAAGTTGAGTTTCACCCTACTACCCCCACCCCCGCCCTCACCCCTCGCTTGTTTTGGGCTGCATTAGTGCTGTCTCACTGGTGCAGAGGCGCACAAATTACGCTCATGAGAAGCCAACACCTGGGTAGGCCACCTCCCTCGCACTAATTGGTCCACCGAGTATTCTGTAAGCTGTCCCCCACCCCCCGCCAAGATGCGGCAGCCAATCAGAAGGCCTCTCCTGCGGGCGATGAGCTGGGGCATGGACCTATTTTACCTCTCGCTTTCTGCACCATTGGCACCAATCACTATAACAAGACACTCCATTTAGCTGGGAGCATCATAGTCATATACGATCAGTATACTGTCTACTGAAGAATGATTGAGCAAAATGAATATTTTAAAAAGTAAAACGATTGAAAAATATTTTCAATATGTACTATAAACACGTCTTAATGTATTGTGATGTCTTACTCTGTGTTACTGAGCATTCACTGAAAGTATTTCCGAACAGGCTATTGATTTGTATCTCGATGTTAAAGAACAAGACTGTGAGAAACTAATTTCTAAGGAAGGATTTAAGATTCATCACATACCACATGTGGTGGCTGCAACCATGTAAATCTCACGCCCGCAAAGCACATAGCGCATAAAAATGCCTCGCTGGTTCGGCCGTGCAAAATGATTTCTCACACTGAGGAGACATTTGAATGCATGCATTTCAAACAAAAAGCCTCTACGGATCTCCCAAATCCCTCTGCTTCCCCCCTTCTCTTTCTCCCTCTTTCTCTCACACACACACCCCCACCCCCCCCCCCCCCACACACACACACACACACACTCACCCTCAGCCTGGCCAAATGGCTCCAGACGAATCGCTCAAACAAAAATATTTACCGAGGCTGTTTGGCCAGAAAGTCAAATCAGCATATTTTGGACCTTTGCTAAAGCCCTGTGCCTGAGAACACAGAGGGTTCTGGAGGCTAAAAGGGGGAGTGGAGGGGGGGGGGCAGCTGGGGTACTGGCACTGATAGCTGCCCCATCTGTGCTCAGAGATAACCTGCTCCAAGATTCTTGACAAGGAGAAGAACCCCCCCCCCAACCAAAGGAGAGCGGGTGGCCATCTATGGAGTTATCGCTACAGTTGAAACAGAGGGAGTACTAACAGGAGGCGTTTGTATGAGTCACCTGCGACCGCACGAGTTGCAGGTGGTATTGTTTCAGCTGGTGGGTGGCCATTGTGTACTCTAGTTAAGACCTGTCTGAATGAATGAGTGCTGTTCATTGGGCGGCTTGTCCGGGCAGTTTGGGCTAATCACCTTATATGTTTTAAGGATTGACATTAAGAAAAGTGATCACAATACAAAGCACTCCCGAGCCCATTTATTTAAAATGAGGCCAGACATGCATTGTAATCTATGCTATTATTAACGACATATTCATGGTGTATTTTCCATGGGTGAAATACAGTGAATCAGACTCAACCTCAACAAATGGATTTATGAAAAGGTCATCATACATTGTTTTGAACAATACCTTTTTAAATTTGTATTTCAAAGGGTAAAAAGTGTTCTGTTTTAGTTAGAGATAAATGCACTGATCATGAATACATACATTTCTCTTCTACCCAGAGTCATCCATCATAGATGTCTATAAATACACTTCTAGAACTACCCCAAAAAACTAAACTATATTACCCTCTTTTGATTCCCATTTCAGCCAGCAAAGTCCCTCCTGTTTACATGCCAGGTTTAAATGAATACGAGTCGGGCCCCCAACTAAATGAAATACACACAATGAGCATGTGGAAAACATCCACGCGAACAGGCTTTTAGACGCTTCATAGTCATGCAAATCTGCTTAATGAGAGCATGTGTAATATTTGGGATGGGAGGGATGGCTGCTTAAACAGAGAGGTATCCTTGTGCGTGTGCTTAGAATTGGTAATGCAGGTCAGCTATCACAGAAGCCCCTGATTTGCTTCCTTTTATATGCACACCGCAAAACCCCATTCACTCCTCATCTAACACTCCTTAACTATATAAATTATATATGTTGTGAGACTCCTGGCCTAGTGGATCCTTTAATCAGTCAGTTCTTATGCATATATAAAGTCACAGCAATAAGGTGTGTGAGGGATAAACAGGCTCGGAGTAAATTAATTGGCAGTTAATGGGTCCAGATCAGTGGACCTCACAGTGCATGTGAACTGACAGCGTATTTACATACTTATTGAGGAGAAAATGAACCATGGGCAATGAGGTAGAACTTGAGCAGGTACAAACCATTTAATTACACGTTTATCTTTGACAAAGAGAACGTCTCATTTTGAGGAGAAAAATTATTACCCTCCCCATCCCCCTGCCCAGTTTGTGTTGTTTAGCATATTGTAATATGATAGGGGTCAGCGAAGCTCTCTGAGTAAGCCCAGCATGCTAGTTGAGAAGCTGAGTTGTTAGGGAACAGAAAAGTGTTCTAAATTAGAATTACGTGTTTCATGCCTCCCTTCTGTGTCCAATGTTAGCGTGTGTGATGACTGTGTCATGTGCCATTTAATGCCTGTGTTTAGCCTTGTATTAGTTTAGTGTGGTTGTTTACCATCAGTGTACTCGTTTGTGCAGAATGAGACCTGTCTTTCATGCATGTATGCTTTTCCAAATAAAAGGTTTGCAGCCAAATGACACATTCGCAACTGTGTTCTTCGAAGAATTACCGATGCTACAATATGAATTCATATTCACAGAAATCTATTTTTGTTGCTGCACTTTGAAAAGTGCAGTCTTTGTCTGGGAAAAAATAGTGATGGGGGAAAAAATCTTCAAACCTTTTTTCTTTTGTTTTGGATGGGTGTGTCTGTGGTTTCGGCAGGCAGTAGACACCCACTTCATATTAGCATATTACAGTCAAATATCTCATCATCACAGACGTCTGCTCGCTTTCTCTCTCTCTCTCTCTCTCTCCCTCCCTCTCTCTCTCTCAGGTTAATGATATCTCTCATGAGCTGCTGATGCAGCGCCGGGGCGATGATGGCGTTTGCATATCTACTACTGAGAGCGGGGGCCCCAGCTGCTCTCGCTCGCACATTAATTCTGATGATGACACACACAGAAAGACACACTCAAACGCACTTTTACCTTTTACACCACCACCCCCCCACCCACTTCCTGTCCTCTTCAGGCCCATATGTAATCGAGAGGAGGGGTTGTGGTGGGGAGTGATGAGGGGGGGGGGGGGGAATAGATTGGGGCAATCACCTTATTTATTCTCTCCTAAAGCAAAGAAGCGCTGGCTCCGAAAACCACTAGTGCAATCTAGCGTCCGAGCCGAGATCTGTTTACCGATGAAGTGGAGGGTAAAATATGCAATGTCAGAGCGAGCGCTCAGCGTTGGGCTAATCTGTTTGTCCTGCTATTTTCTGACCATTTAGAGGATCATTTCACATTAGCTGTATCAGTTGGGTATGTGAGCAAAGGAGGAGGGTCGGGGGGTAGGTAGATAGTCTAGTTTTTCTTGCATTTATTCATGTTGAGGTGAATAGAGTCATTAATGCAGGGGAGCACTGCTGGAAAACAAACAGTGATGCATCACGTTATTAATGCCCCTGAGTGCACGGCCACTTCTCCAGAACCCCCCCCCCCCCCCCACCAAATACACCCAGCCAGCTGTCCGCTCTAGTCAGGGTAAGAGGTTTCACACATGTGTCAGGAGGGGGAGGCCTTGTCCACCTACCCATCCACCCCCCCCCCCCCCCCACACACACACACACACATACACACATACACACCTCATACATGGAGGCATAAGATCACTTGCACGGCTTTCATGTGGAAAAACAAAAAAAAGCTGGGGGGGTCAATGCATTATTAATGTTTCAGTTGGAGGAGTGCAAGTGGCCACAAGGCAAACCCTCAGTGATCATTACAAATGCTAATGCACACGTCCAGTGCGTTTCAGGTCTTTTGTGGCGGGTCACGGAGCTGGAATTGCACATAATTGGCGAGGAAATAACCCAGATGCCCAGAGACATGTGTCAGCTGAAAGAGGTCTGAGTGAAGGGTGAGAGAAATCACAACGGGGAGGGGATCATTTCTGTCAATCTCATCATTTTCCATTTTTTTTTCATTTGCAAACAAAAGAGTTGCACTGCGTTTGCACTGCTAAAAACAAAAGGCTACAACTGGAACTGAGAGGGTAATACAGAGAAAGAGTGAGAGAGAAATGTTCTACCTCTGCTTATAAAACCGGACCTACATACAATATATCTCCCAGTAAAAAAAGACAAGCTTTGAAAAAGAATGGTGCTTGTTTTTAATGCTGTTACCTGATGTCGGCATCAAACGTATCTTTGTAGTGCAGAACACACTGAAGTGAGCATACAGAAGTGCAGACAACAAAGTTCTCACATAACAAAGACATGTGGCCTGTCTACTGATGCCTCACTTGCAGTGCCGTGGACGACATCAAAGACAAACATCAGAGATGGTGTTTGTCAGATGCGTTCCCAGACTTCTAGAATGTTCTCCTTAGCCCGAGCGACCATCTCACCCATCTCTGGGAAGCGTCATGACACACATGACAAAGCTCATCACCTAGCTCACTTCCCAAAACCCACGGCAGCGAATTCACAGTCGGCTTGCAGCACCGAAACAGGAGGTGTGAGGATCTGTTTGTCGGAATGCTCTCAGTCTCTCGCAGCGTGTTTTTTGGGACGTTGTGATGACAGCGTAATCCTGGGCCTCGCCGGAGATAAAAGTGTGGCGAGTCAACAGTGAGTGGAGTGCGCCGTGGGATGCGACGACAGCTCTCACCCCCCTTGGGCTAACAACAGGATGGGCCCCAGACACCTCGCTTCCCACCCAAACAGGGGCAGTTATGGCTTATCTCTGTTGAGTCTCTGGAATGTTTCGTCAGGTTGACAGTTATGCCTTCTTCTTGTGAGGTTTTCACCACTGAGTCACCCAAACAGAGCTTGACCAGTGGCACCTCCTGCTCCCACATAGCTGACAAGGGCTTCAGGAAAAACAGATTAGGATGGTGGTGTTTGTGAAAAACACATTATATGTACTGTCTCGTGAAGGCCAGAGTAATCTGTGTGTGCCATTTCAATGGAATGACAAAAAAAACATGGATTTACTGGTTCCTCCACCGGTTGTGCAAGTATTCAAATGTCTCTCAGATCCACACAAGTTCAAACAGCGCAAGCTGGAGAATCTCAGAAAGGATGGACTGAGCCTTGACCTTTGTCTTCCTCTAAGGTTGTTCACAAACCCGCTTAAAAGCCTGTTCAACAGTTCACTAAATAATCCATTCGGTGCTGCAGGAGTTTCAGAAAGACAGCTTTCTTTAAAGCAAATTCACTCACTCACACTTGCTCTATCTAGTTTCCACATATTTCCAGAGTCAGAGTTGTGGTTCTAACAGGGCTTTTAAAATCAGAATCAGGCAATTAACACAAAAGACTAATTCAGTATTTTCGTATGAGTGTTAAAGAGCTACAGTCTGGCGAAATGTACTGATGATAGATATAATGTTCCAAATTATCTATAAATAGATATAATCCGGGATCTAAAAGAAAACAAATGTCACACCTAGAGCACAACTATTCAGCTTTCTCGGGCCGCACAATGATGATGACAGCCGAAGATGTCAGCACAGTTCCCCTGTGTGATGAATGCCCATCTGAAAGCCAACATGTCATTGCAGGGTCAAACTAGTCATTTAAATGGGTTAAGAATGATTCAAGGGAGCTAATTATGGACCTGTTTCAGCTACATTGCTGGTGACCTTCCAATTAGAGCCAAGAGCAAGGCACAGACTGGAGGAGGTGGGTTGGTTGAGTGGGGTGGGGAGGAAGGTTTCTTTCACTTAATTTGAAGGATGTAACACGGCAGCTGGGAAGCCTTGTCCTAGTGACCTCTGCCGTATCAATCTGTGACTTGTAGCAGATATCCAATCGTATGTGCGAGACATGCTACTACCATCCATAAGGCGACATATAAAAGAAGAGATCATATGAAATATGAGCGGTAAGGGAGGCGTGGGCTGGGAAGATTCCGGAGCTCCAGGGGGCCATGAATCATGGGGGGAAGCTCATTGTAGCATATCCCCAGATATAACACACTCATAATGATAACCTCAGCTGAGCCATCCTTTATTCTTGACGGCATAATGGAGGCTTCCATGGTTACCTCAGATACGCTTTGCTGCACCGCACTCTTTGATGTGGCTGGTGAAACATGTGTAGCGTAATGATGCTGCCATCTTGCCTTCCATTATGATAGGTGTTAGATGTGAAAAATATGGATCCATAAAATTCAAATATTTGCCATGAAATGTGTTATAACGCTGCAAGAGATATACTGCTATTAGAAAGAATTATACTTTTGTTTCTGCCGTGCTAAAATCTGATCTAATTATTCACAGAAGTGATTTCTATTCGATAACCATTGCGTGTATCTAAATTGGCTAATCTGATTTGTTCAACTATAAACAGGTTGATACTGGGGTGCAACTACACATTTACTGAGCGGTATGCATCCATATTGCCCCCCAGAAAAAAGGTCAAAACCAACAGTGAGGGGGCATTTTAGGACTACTGTCATTCCTTTATCTGTTATTATTGGAAGGTTCTTCACTAGCCTATGAAGTTCAAATTCAAGGTTGTTTTAGTAGCATGACTTTACACACAATGGCCAAACAGTAGAATGACCTATACCTGCAAACTAATGATGATAAACACAATGACAACTTCAGCTATAGCAGCATAGAGAAAAGAGGTAAATGCTCAGTAATGTGGAAACACACACAATGGGAGACTTCGTCTGATCATTGTCTCTCAGTGGCAGGCTGCAACACAGGCGTACTGGGCAGTGAGAGGTGCACGGTGCCCTTCTCACAGTAGCAGGCCCTATTTCTGTAAAATATTACCACTGTCTTTTACTGTACAAGAATTTGTAAGTTGAATGTGTGAGATTTGTTGAAATATTGAGCTCTGTCAACTATCACTTTTCTAGAATATTCTTTTCACCACTGACGGAAATTAACCAGCCATTATTTAACAACTTCACATATTTAATATATTCACTTTAATATTGTTTTTGAAAGAATTGAGACAACCTTTCACAGCTGTGTATTAGATGTTTCCACCTAATGTTACCTGCTCTCTTCTCCTGTGTTTTTCTCTGTGCTCTCCATCCTCATGCCTGAAACATATATTGATCAAGGGCAATTTGTTGATATACAACGTTGTGCAATCTTTTTCTGACTGAGCCGTCTACTTAGAGATGTTTTGACAACTTGAACTTAAACGTCTGATACCTTTCAGATTTCTAGTACATGGTCAGACTCTCCTTGCATTTGACCACAGAAAAGCACAAAGTTACAAGGCTTTATGTTTTTGGGGGACATAAATTCGCAAGCTTGCAAGATTTGTTGATCAGTTCTCACCGTAGTTGTTGGTGTAGTCTGACGTTTAAAACCTCCCTGTTCTCATTCATCCACATAAAATTCTTTCATTCCTTCACCTGCCTTCTCCTTGCCCCTTTTCTTTTTCTAGTCTGCGCTGCTTTCCATCTTTACTCACGAGCAATCTTGAGTTAATAAACATCTTCTTTCCAATGACCTACAACAGTAAACTCTCAGCATTGCTCATCATTGGAGCCAATCACCGAGCCCAGAGCACAGCTCTGGCCAGTGATAGGTCTATCTGTAGGATACTAGCCTACACATTCTTAGCCGTGTGGTAGGCTATGTTTACAACACAGTATGTGACAACTTTAAAATAAAATGTTAAAGATAAATTAATGACAAAGAAGTTTCCTGTAATTATGTATACAAGTTTAAGCGTCTTTGGGTACTTAGAAAAGCGCTATATAAGTCTAAGGTATTATTATTATTATTTTACATATTTTTAGTTTACCATTGTTTCCCTCCTTTGTGTTGCTCCCCTATGTGCTGCATATGCTGCATATCCCCCTGTTTGCTCCACTGGCAGGATGTAGGAAACCTGCTGCACCACTGACACATTTGCATTGTATCAGCAGACGGATGGCCAGCGCTCACCGTCCCCCTGTGGCCTCCCCCATGGGAGAGACGGTGACATTGAAAATGGTACGAGGGACAGGTGAAGGAGCCGTTCGATTGATCCGAGCCCTAAACTGAAAACTGCACAAACAAAAGGGAGCCATCTCTCTGAGGGCCCTTTGACCAAAGCGCATAAATTGCTCCGGGGTTATCTGACCTCTCCAAGGCCCGTGGCTTCTTTTTTTTTTTCTTCTCCTAGTCTGTCAGCGCGGCCCGTTTTCATCACGTGGGTCAGAGATCAATACAACTCAACTGCAATACAAATGCTTTTCCTGCTGATGAGGGGGATTGGTGAGGGGAGTGGTGGGGGGGAGCGAAGGGTTTCCCCTGAAAAGAAGTCCTGTCTCCTTCAGATGGAGGAAATCTCTTGTGTGTCAGTGCATTAATGAGTAGGCCCCAGGTATGACTACATTGTAATGGTCTCTTTGTTCTTGGACTGGGCAGAGGCATGTGTGTGTGGCTTCCTCAGCTCACCAAACCACGTGGAGAGTGAGTGGCTGTCAAAACCTGCTGGTTTTAATTAGACAAGTCTCCTTCAAGACTTATGTGGATTGCGTGACCTCGGCTCTGTCCTAAGTTAATTTCCCTGGTCAACACATCACCCAAACAAAGAGTGTGCTGCATAATTCATCTCACTGAATGCTTTTCTGTTTTGAAAGGCCTTCATTTTGAACAATGGCTGAATCTAAAGCAAAATGTGAGTAAATACCTAATGCTGATTAACATGTCGGATCCATTCCCCCCTACTCATGAAGCACAAAGAACAAAAATGTATGTTGCTTTGTGGAAATTGGAGATTAGCCGAGGCAGATGAGTCGCACATTGTGCTTGAATGAAACTTCTTTCATGTGCCACAGCAACAAGAGAACAAAGTCACAAGTCTCAATGAAAGAGACATTCACCTTTGTCAAAAAATGACATTGTGATTATGCTTTTGTGGGAAAAGAAATTGATGAACAGTCATCCAGGCAGACAGAGAGACACACACACACACACACGCAGAGTACCTGCAAGCAAGACAAATCTCTCAGAGTGAAAAAAAGTCTGGTAGACAGACAGCACGCCCCCCCCAATCACTCACTGGAACGGAGGGGGGCACAGCAACCAAGGTCAAACCGAAAAATAAATGAAGCCCCTGGATGCTCTTAAAATCCAACAGTGCCATCATTAATTTCCACCTGCATCCTGAGCGCTCTTTTAATTGTGCCTCCTCTCTGACAGCATGACAGATCCGCTGGGCGTCTGAGGCTCACGGCTGCCGGCGTGACAAGCAGAGAAAGGGTGGGGGGAGCGGGATGGCAGAAGAGGAGAGAGACGGTAGGGGACAGAGAGAGGAGGAGGAGGAGGAGGAGGAGAGAGAGGCAGAGAAGAGGGTGACTTAGAGAGGTAAGGGACAGGAACAACAGTGAGGCAATTGGAGATGTTATCTGGTGGGAGTGATTTTTATTCAAATATTCTTGTCTCATTAGGGGTTTTTATTCTCTTTCTCTCTCTCTCTCTCTCTCTCTGACACACACAGACACACAGACACACACACACACACAGAGAGAGACACACAGAGACACACACACAGACACACACACACACACACACTCTCTCTCTCTCCTTAGAGTCTGATTTGCACATTACTGTGCACAGCAGTGGAGGACAGTTGGGGCTGGAGCAAGTGTCAGAACATGTCTGAATCTCTGAGCGTATGCGCAATTAAGTGTGTGAGTGAGTGCTCTGTGTTTGCCTCTGTGTGTATGTGTGTGTGCTCTGTGTCTGTCTCTGTATATATGTGTGAGTGCTCTGTCTGTCTCTGTGTGTATGTGTGCCAGAGTGTATATTTGTAGGTGTGCCAGATGCACATTAGAGTATCCGTGTGTGTGTGTGTGTGTGTGTCTGTGTGTTTGTGTGACTGTGTGTGTGTGTTTGTGTCTGTGTGTTTGTGTGACTGTGTGTGTGTGTGTGTGTGTGTGTGTGTGTGTGTGTTTGTGTGTGTATGTGTCTGTATGTGTATGGGTGTGCACTGGCACTGAAATGTATGTCTAGTTGTGTGTGCCTGTCTATCAGGGTGTGTATTGATATGTGTGCAAATGAGTTCATCCGTCTGAGTTGGAGTTGGAGTAAGTATATGTGTTTCTGTCTGACTGTATATGCATGTTTGTGTGTGTGTATGTGTCTGTTTGAATGACTGTGTGTGAGTGTGTGTGTGTGTGTGTGTCTGTATCTCTCCTGAGGCCTGAGACAGATCTGCATGGCAGACAGAGGATCAGAGCGAGCGAGGCCCCCTGTCTCGAGGAACTTAGTCATCCTGCACAAACACCGCCCCGCTGATTAATGGGCCGCCCGCGTGCGCCGGGCAAATTGTGGAGTTTGAATAATTTCGGAGATAATTGTGCAGGAGGATGATCAATAGCGGATCTGTGGAGGGGCCATCCACCATTGATTTTTCTATGTCCGCAATTTGGCTTGGAGAGAACTCAAGGATGAAAGAGGGGGTCCGGGTGCTCAGATGGTGGCGGTGTCACTGGTTGACATCCGAGGGCAACGAAAAAGTGGATGCACAAAGGCGGCGCAGCTGCTCACGCAGGAGAGAAAGAGGAAGCTCCCTTGACTCCTCCACGCACTGCCAAACCACCGCTCTTGCAAGCATGACATTAAAAACTCATCATTTACATTTTTTGTTTCATTCATCTATTTTTTCCAGTTCACTTCCTCATCTGTGGGTTCCTCTGGGGGCAACCTGGAAAGCTCTTGTGCATCACTGAGAATTGTGAGAAACTGCAGAAGAAGAGGAAGAGGGTTACTGTGTGCAGTCGGCAGAATGAGGGACAGAAGGCAGCAGGTGCCCTAAAGGGTTTTTACTCAGCTGAGAGAGAGAGGCACCTAGGGGAACGGAGTTAAATGGAATGGAGGATAACAGGTGAGGTTAAGACAGGATAGGAGAGGAGAGGGAAGGTAGGGGCATGGGGAGAAGAGGAGACACAAAGAAGATAGAGAAGAACTGTAATGAAGAAAGAGGGGAAGGATTAAGAGTGGAGGAGGGAAAGAGAGAGGAGAGAAAGTGGACAGACTCTAGAGGAGTGAGGTGAGGAGGGAGGAAGCGAACGAGAGGAGACAGGAGATTCCATCCAACGTGCGGCTGCACCTCCTCTTTCCTTTCCTTCCACCTGGTGGGGAGGAGGAGGCGGGGAGGAGGAGGCGGGGAGACGTCAACGTCGCCGTCGGCAGCTGAGGCCTGATCAAAGCGCCGCCCCCCGTTGCGCTGCAGCTGACGGTGGCCTTCCTCTCCTTCCTGCCCCAGCTGCCCGAGCCAGACTCACAGAGAGCACGAGGGCCGACGCAGAACCGAGCTGAGAACGTCGACAACACAGCACCGAACCAAACGCCAAAGCGGGGACAAGGCTGAGGCAGGAACTTCGGCCTGTAAGAATCATTAGGGAAGCCACGGCTTTTCCGAGCGACTTAGCATGAAGACATCCCTGACACATCGGGTCCTCTGGGGCCAGAGGATCAGGGTAGCTCTTGGTACACGGAGGGATGATTTCATGGGGTGTAAGGAGACATAGACAGCTGCATAAAGAGTTTTGTCTCAGCCATTCAAAACATGTCTAAAACTCAGTCAACCTACACAGTGCAGTTTTACAACTGATTAGAGGTGAAGCTCTAGCATTATTTCTTAAATCAAATAGTCTATTAGTTCTTGTATGTATAGTTCTATTAATTATGAAAATGTTAATATGAGTGGTATTACAATAAAACCTCCCCCATTAAAACACATTTTTCTATAAAGAAAGTCAATATATTCCCACAGGTATAGAACAATGCCTATTAATACCATGATGGAATGGAAAACGGGTAGAGATGGAGGAAGAGGGAACGGGATTTTTCGAGTTGAGAACAGAACTTGTTTTTGAGATTCTTTCCATTAGACATACTCAGGGAAATCCCCTGAAGGATGCACTCATTTGGACGCATGCTAATGGCTGCTGGCTCTCTCTGTCGTTCTTTCTTTCTTTCTCGCTCTCTCTCTCTCTCTCTCTCTCTCTCTCTCTCTCTCTCTCTCTCTCACACACACACACACACACAGGCACGCAGCTGCAGACAGAATGGCCCTGCCAGATGAACCATTTCCCAGAAGGCTTAGGGAGAGAAGCGCCAGGCACGGTGCATTAGGCCGAGCAGGAGTCTAACTGCAGGACATTGTTCAGACCAGAAACAAATTAATGGACAGGGCTGAAACATGTGCCACCATTCCTGATCAGATGGTAATTTCATGCAAGAGGTCTGCGGAGAGCAACGGTGGCACCCGGATCCCCGACTGATTATACTGAGTTGAGTGCAGAAAAATTAACTGACCGAAATTAATCAACTGCCGTAATTCTCCAAATCCTGTGCACAATGCAGATGGCTGAAGCAATTAATGGAAGGTAAAAGTGCCAAGAGACCAGTTTTTTTTATGTTATTGTGGAAGAGCTCAAGACATCTTCCTCCTTCTGGGAAGTTAGTTTCTCAATATTTGGCCTGTCCACTGGACTGTATAAATGCAACTTGCCACAGATGTTTGGTCCACAGCTGAGGTTTAATATTATAGCACTAAACAATCTGGCAAAAATTTCCGTGCTTTTCTGGAACAGAATACGGCCTTGAATGTATCAGGGCGTATTAATTAACGTGTGTGAAATCATAAGCTCTGCCTAAGAACATCACGTCAATGAAAAAGTACAAGAAGAACCTGCCTTCCAGAGCGATCTGCCAGCCACATCTAAAAATAGTTGTGACGGCCTCCAAAGCAAACAAACCATTAAACGTTCCTATCTCACTCATGGGACACATCAGGCCTAAACATCAGCGAGGTGTTGACATTTGTGTGTTTTATATGCATGACTCCTAATGTCAAATATAACACTATTCCTGAAAACCACCCACCCCCCCTCACACACCTCCTTCTACAAGACCCTCTCAGCACTTGCCAAATGAACTGCTTTAATTAAAGTTATACATTTCCCCAAGCACTGTACAAATGTACAGTGTGGGTCAGGTTACTATTAGGGGGAAAATACCCTGAAAGGAGCAGACTGAGCAAAACACATTTGGCCCTGACCCGGCCCTGATCCGGCCCAGATCCATTCAACATCAGCTGAGAGCACAACAGAAAAACCAAACGGCAGTGGCAAACAAAGTTATCCTCACAACCTGTGGATCGCATAAGAGAACACAGCAAGCCAAAGACAGAGTATTTGTTTTCTTCGAAAGAGATTCTTTATTTTTTTATTTTTGCACTGGTGGATGGAAAAACAGATCTGGGCCGGAGCTGGCTCCATTCACTGAAAGACCAGCTGGAAACACAACCAGCAGAACAGCAGCGGCAAACAAAGTTAGCCCCTTGAACCAAGGAAGGAAAAAAGAACCAGGGCAGAGCATGCATGGCAGGCCAGGCCAGATGCAGAGTATTTGTTTTCCTCTGAGGGCGTTTCTGGGCCGGTGGACACTGAAGACTGATAAGCTGTGTCCTCATGGAACGGCCCCGGGAAGAGGGATGTGGACAGGCGGAGTGATGGGATGGCGGCGCATCGCCATGGAGACTTGTGTTCACCGTATCCCCTGATTGGACCGATGGGAGCGCCTGCCTTTCTCCCCACTTCTCTTTCTAAAGCATTGCTTTTGCCTTTGGTTTTACGACTTGCATTTGTCTGCTGAAAAGTGGTCAGTGCTTTTTCGCTGTTTCTTTTTTTTCTTGTCTTGTGTCTGAGAGTGTGTGTGTGTGTGTGTGTGTGTCTGTGTGTTCGAGTGTATATGTGTGTTCGAGAGGCAGCTGCTCCTGGAACCCACCCAGAATGACAGCCAATGCCTGCTAAAACATAATCAAACCCCAACAGCTCCAATCCAAAGGAAATGATTCGTTTATGGAGGCTCTAATTACAGGTAATGAAACAGCTGGTTGAGGGCTCCATGTCAGACAACGCAAGAGGAGCAGCTGCTTACAGGGCAGAGGGAGGGTGGGGTCCTTACACACACACACACACACACACAAATGTACAGATGTACATATGCACACATATTTGTGCACATATGGAATCACATACCCATACACATTGGAGAGGCTGGCCATTTCTGCACATGTTCAGACACTGACGCATACAAAGATGGATTCGCGGGAGAGAAAGGTCTTTCATGCACACATGTCCACAGGCACATATGTCATACACACATGCTCACACTCAGACACAAGCACTTTTGTATGAGAATGTGGACAGATGCAGAACACACACACACACACAGTCACACACACGGTCTGTTATATAGAAATGTATACATTACTGGAGAGGCAGGTACACAAACACACAAGCATAGACACCATTCTCACTCACACATAGGTACACACGCTGCGAGGATAGGGTCTTTAATGTAAAATAGAACCCAACACACAAACAAACAAAAGAGCTTTGATGTGAAAAAACAAATAGACACAAGAGGGTGAGATCTTTCTATGTGCACATGTCAAAAATAATATGCACCCATGTGATACAGACACACACATTCTGGAAGAAACACGCACATGCACACAGGCTTTTCAGACGCAGGCTTCGCCTGAGCAGAGTGTACCTCAGGGCTGGGATTTCTGCTCTGCATTCCAGTCAGTGCTCCCTCATTAAAAAACTGGACTAATACAGAAAATAAATCAGTCTGCGCACTCACACACATATTTCTATTAAATGAGCAGAACAAACCCTCCAGGATAAAGGGACCATGTGATGTGATTGGCTAATTACCTGGTGGAGGAACAGTGTGTGAGTTCTTGGGGGGGGGGGGGGGTTAATGGCCATGAAAATCTCCCTGCATGTGTGTGTGGATGTATGTAGCTTTCCAACGCAGAGTGTGACGGGAGGCTTAAAGGAGGGACAGGAGACGGACCTGACCCGAGCGCTGAGAGAGCGCAGCCGCATCTTAATGATGGCAGGTTTGTGTCCTCATCTCCCCCCTTCGCTCCCCTCCCCTCCTCCACCACCTCCTCCTCCTTCATCTTGCGGGGACGCTTTTGCTTTTACTTATTCTCGCTCCCTGCCTTTGCCGTCTCGCAGTGGATCTCTTTTCCTGCCTCTCTTGCCCTCTTCCTACCTGTGCTGTCTAGAGGGCAAAGGATTATCATTGGTGGTTTAATTTCACACTTGTTGCCAGCTTGAGCTCTGCCCTTCCCCCTCCCCTCCCCTCCCCTCCCCTCCCTCTGAGGGATCGCACTATGAAACCTGGCTTTGGTGACCGAGTTTCCACCGGCTGATGTCACCTGCCACACAGCTCTCTGGGACCCATAATTCCTTGCTCCCAGTGGCATCCACTGAGCCTTTTATTCTCCGTCTCCATCTCTCTATCTCCATCTCTCCCTCGCTCCCTGAGTGTATTACCAACTGCCAAGCCGCTTAGGGTTTCTGCTGCCATTGACTTCATTTAGGTGCAAATGGACCGCTGACTGAACCAGGCTGTCAGACCTCAATAAGGGCAATGTGCTTTTATGCTTATTTCAAATCCAAATCCCACATGAACCCGCTGTGAAATCGCATGTGTGTGTGTGTGTGTGTGAGCAGACTCATTGCAACACTACACCAGTGGTGAAATATGACACTGCCTCTAATCCTCTCAACTACAATAGACAGACAACAGACAATAGACAATGCTGACAATAATACACAATTCAACCAACACATTTGTGTTTCAAGTCATTGTATTCCCATCTGTAATGTGCCTTTGTCAGACTGAACATACACAGACAGGAAGCTTTACACCTGCATTGTTTCCAGAGGCTTCAGCATGCATCAGGTCTGATTAAAACATATAACCCACAAGGACCATGTCTGTGAATGACACCAATTTGTGATTTCCCATCTGGACATTCAGGGTGCACTCTTTGTCGGTAAGGGTTCTGGAACAGCATATTCTATGAGCAGAGGTGAACTGAATTGTCCTTAAATTGAGCTCAAAACAACACACTATCATACAGGACACATTATTAGAAAAATACTTTTCCCATCTTTAAAAAAAAAAAACAGAAACAAAACAAAATCGAGTGAAAGGATTAGAAAAAATTAACCTGGCTCCGCCCGTCTATTACTCACTGCTCAGTTTTCTTTTGGCTGCGATTAAGTCTGGAAACTTGCGAGAGGGGTCACAGAGCCATTCTGAGTGGCCTACAAGTGTGATGACGACTTTGAATGTGGCATTTATTTCAAAATGTAGTTCCAACAATGGTGGCAGTGCAAGAACTAGACAAAGTGATACAAACAGTAACACTAGCAAACATCGAAGAATTGAAGCCAGGGCAAAAAAAATGCGTTATACCAGGCTCAGAAAAAATGGCCTGCCCCCAGCAACTGCATCCTTAGAGCGCCTGTCTGATGTGCCACTTGGATAGGTCATTAAATGATTACTCTTTCTCTCTCTCTCTCCATCCCCATCCTCCTCAGGCGATCTCTTTCCAGAAACAGATTTGTCAGAGCATTTGTGAGAGCATAAAAAAAACACACAAAACTGCCTAATCAAGTTATCTGTCACAGAAGAAATGGCCTTGGTCAAGGCATTTATGTTTACAAGACAGGCAAGGGGGGTAAAGCATGAAAAATAAGGGGGAAAGGAGGAGTGGAGGAGGGATGATGTGCAGTAGAGGAAGAGGATGGAGGAGGGGTGGGTACATCTCTTATGCATTATTCATGAGGAAGATCAGACTTAAGGAGAAAATAAAAGCTCTCTCTCTCTTTTTTCTCTCCTTCCAAAACGCGCCATGGGCTGAGAGAATGACTTCACTGGCCCTTTCGCTTTTGTCGTCTTATCTCATCTCTTCTTTTTTTCCCTCCTCCCGCCTTTGTGTCTTTCCCCCTTTTGTTTTTGCCACCCAAGCTGTCGAGAGGAAGACGAACGCGGGAAGGCGACTGATGCATCCTTAGGCTACTTTTGTCTTGACGGCATGAGGAGAATGGGGTGGTGGGTTGAGTCGGGGGGGGGGGGGGGTTAGAAGAAGAGACGGACAGAAGCAGCAGGAGGAGAAAGGAGAGAGGGAAGAGGGAGGTCTGAATGGAGAAGAGGAGAGTAGAAAGAGAGGGAGGGGAGGACTGAATGGAGGAGAGGAGAGGAGGAAGAGAGGGAGGGAGGAGAGATGGGATGTTCTGTTCTGCCAGGGGGACACAGCTGCCTCACCTGAAAACCGCAGCGGGGAGGATGAGTCCCACCTGCTGTGTCACTCATAACCACCGCAGCCACAGATGGGGCACAACGAAGACCAGCGCAGCGCAACGCACGCACGCATCTCGCACAGCAGCCGCGCAACACTCAGCAGGCGGTCACATCATGTACGTTTCCATCCAGTCATTCATCATCCACTCTTTCAGACACAGAACTGTCAGTATGAGGGAACACAGTTGATCAATATGTGTATGCCCTGAGAATTAAACCTACAGGGTTTGCTTACCTACCACAGCATGAATAAGCTGAGGAATTGGATTGTATAATTGTACACTATCTGCATTTACATTTAACGACATGGCAATTTGAGCACTTTTCCAGCTTTTTGATTGCCAGTCCCATACGGGCCACATATTTAAGTCTCAGGTTTTGGTCATAACTCAAGAGCACATTTCTGTTCTGACAGTTTTACCCACCATGCAACAGACACGCAACCCACACACACTTTTTCCATTTCCTCTTTTATTGCAATATATAAAGATTCTCTTGACCCCACTTTAAAATGTCAGACTAAGAAAAACATACAAAAGCTACAGTTCTTAAAGCTCCCTTTTTTGGTAATTTTTCCATTAAAAGGGCAATTTATTCACAATCCAAACACACATACACACACACAGTACACACTTCAGAAACCTATAAAAAGGTGAGTTTTGCCAGTGGATTCTCTTGACAGCCCTCACTGCCAGAACTAAACTGTTAAAAACGTGGCACCTGCTGTCTTAACACGGCTGGTCTGGGGAGAGGCAGTAAAAACCCAGGGACAGGTGCCTACATAACACCCCACAACCACCACCACCGTTACCATATACCCCCAATAAGCCCCCTCTGGTCCTCTGACTTCCCTTAGCCGTACACTCTCGCACTGAATGCACCAGTGAAGCTATGAAAGCTGATGAAAGCAGACGTGGACTTTGCCTGACACCAAAAAAAACATGGCCTCCCTAAGTGCTTTTCATTTCCTCCAGCTCCTCTCTCTCTCTCTACCTCCATCTCTCTGTCTCTCTCTCAGCCTGTACTGAGTGTTTTCTAGTCGCTGCATTAACCCAGCAGTCTCTCTCTTTCTCTCTCTCTCTCTCTCTCTCTCTCTCTCTCTCTCTCTCTCTCTCTCTCTCGCGCCCCAGTTCTCCAAGTTGACTCGGTACCCCCCGCTGCTCCTTCTCCCCCCAGATGACTCGGCATTACAACGTTAGCGTTAGCTCCAACCTTAGCTCTAGCTCTGCCACTCTGGCCTGGCTGCGAGCTCGCTGGGGGGGATCTTCCACAGCGCGCTCCTGGCTGGCCTCTGGTTGACCCTGGAGGACGGTGCGGGAGAGCGCCGGGAGCCCGTGTCTGCTGTCATGTCTACAGACAGGGCTTTCTGCAGAGCCCTCTGCTTGGAGCTGGCATTCGGGAGAGTGGGCTGTTTGCCACTGACTGCATTGTCTGACCCGACGCTGCCACTGCGTCTGACAGAACCAGCCCGCTCTCGTCTACCTGATGTGGAAGGCTGTTGAGCGGGCACAGGCATCCTCCCCTGTTTCTCTGAACTGCTGTCTTGTTGTTCTAAGCTGCTCTCCTGTTGTTCCAATTTCCTGGATGGGGGTTCTACACTCCCATGTTGTTCCAAGCTCCTCTCTTGACCCTCCAAACCGCTCCCCTGCTCCTCAACAGTCCTCCCCATCTGCTCCAGACTCCTCCCCCTTGTTAACTGACTCCTCCCCTGCTCCCCTGAGCTCCTTCCTTGTGCCTCCCCACTCCTCTCTTGCCTGTGCGACCCCCTCCCTTGCCCCTCTGAACCCCTCCCCGACCCCTGGGAGCCCCGGCCCTGCTGCTCTGCCCTCCTCTCCTGCCTCTCCAGGCTCAGGCTGCTCAGCAGCTCCAGGGCCTGCTCCTGCTCCAGCCTGAGGGCCTGAAGCTGGCCGGCCGCCCGCTCCCTCCGCTGGCCGCACTCCCCCAGCAGACGCTCCACCGTCCCCAGGAACTCCTCGCCGTAGCGGGACAGTGCCTCCGCTCCTGCACCACACAACACAGACAGAGCACGTTGAAGAGAGAGCACACAGACAGGTATCAGTATAATTAGCAGGATGCACATAACAGACTCCTTCGAGCCTGGAAGTGTCCGCATGGCATAGAACAGAAAGCTCTTTTGTTTTCTTTGAAGCATTTCAAGAGAGAGAGAGAGAGAGAAAGAAAGAGAAAGAGAGAGAGACAGAGACACACACAGTAGAGATTTACATCTGGCTTTCTCAGGGGGTTGGCTGGATTGATGGTGTGAATGTCAAGGGTACGACCTGTGCGAGGAGGATGAATTAGAAGTGTTTTCTGATGTGGCATGGAATGTGTCAGCAGGGCTGTAAATTGTTGGACTTGTTGGTGGAATCAGCCGGCAGCTAGGGAGGCGGGCGTGCCGTTCCCACTCGGCTTCGGATACCTCCGGGGGGGGGGGGGGACCGCTAGCTGTTACTGTACGTAAACATGCACCATTACCCCCCCACCCCAACAAAAACACACACACACAAATATATGCCCACCAGTAGGTGCATAAACACAAATATCAAAACGGATTTATGCATCTAAAAACATGCTGAAACAGAAGTCACACACACACACACACACACACTCTCCATCAGGCCCTGGGTAGCCTGGAGGCCCGAGATCCTCAGCACCTGAGCTGGAGCCAGTAGACAGGAGCTGACAGACAATCATTCTGGACAGCCCTGCATATGTGTCATAGACTCCCCAGTGCAGACCAGAGGTCTGAAAACACCCCCACCTCCACCCAGACCCAGGCATGCTGAACCAGCTTGGGGGTGTGCGCCCCCCCCAGTGGACCCTGTGACATGGAGACGTACAGAGATACGTCAGGTGAGACAAAGGGAGCATAGAGCTGTCAGATAACAAAGGCCAATCACGGGGCTCAGAAGAACGGCCCCCGACAACCACGCACAACAAGTCGGACAGCGACACAAACGGAAAGCGATAGCAGGTGCTCGCGGTTAGGAGATGAAAGGCGGCAAGGGCCCACGATGTTATCTCATTACGAAACAAATTGCTTTGCACCCTGGTACTGTGGTATCAGGCAGAAAGGTTCAGAGAGATAAGCACCAGCGGCTGCAGCGGCTTGCCTTTCGGCTACCCTCAAGATGCCAGCACATAACAAAAGGAATACTCGATTGTCTCATAAATGGAGAACAAAGAAGCGAGACGGTTTCACGGTATCATAAACAGAAATAGCAGGGAGATATGAATATACAGGTCACTGACTGTAATTTAAAAACTGAAATGGCAAAAGAAGAATGCCTTCAAGGATTGAGGTAGTTAAAATGAGTTTAGGAGTACAGGGGGTTTCCTTGTGACATTTAGGTTAATATCATCCATGTCAGTAATGACATTAATTTAATCAGATATGAGAATTAAAAAAATGGTATTATAACAGTAAGTAATGGGCAGATAAAAAATATATTTAAAACGAAAAAAATTAATAATCTGAAACAACAACAACAACAAAACAGATGGCTGCATTTTGGCCCATTTCGAAATTATAACCCTTGGAAGCAGATGAAAATGGTCTCGGATAAACCTTTGGCTATTACAGTGCGATTGCTATCTGTGCATGTGCACAGACACACACACACACACACACACACACACACACACACACACACACACACACACACACACACAGCCATAAAACCCCAGGCATTCCAGCCTCGCTTGTGTAAATATTTAGCATCGGCGGCTACAGGCGGTGAAAAAGAAGAGCGCGCTCTTCTGCAGGAGGGGAGGCCTGGCACAGGCAGCGCGGGCGGCGCTGGCACACTGGGAACCGGTGGGGCCGACCAGTGCTGGGGTGCCTCAAAGGAAGGCCTCGGCCACTGTGGTTGTGCTCGAGATGGGACCACACACACACACACACACACTACCCTCTTGCTGCCTTACACACAGTCCCACTCACCACACACACACAAAAAAAACACATACACACTGCGCTCTCTCCTCCTCAAACACACATACACACACTCACACACAAACACACAGAGGCCAACTCACATACACAACATTCTCTGTTTCACACACACAGACACACACAAATAGATCCACGTTACCATCACCACCACCCACCCTCCCACACACAGACACCCACACACACACACACCTGAAAAGCCAGGCCACCTATGGAAATGTGGAACAGTGGGGCAGGCAGGCTGTTTGGGTTGGCCAGCCCAGGCTCTATCTGATCTGGGGGATTAAAGGGAACTGGAGTGTTCCATGGCTGGAAGGTACCAAGCAAGGTGAATAGGAAACAGGCCTGGGGTGTGTGTGGGGGTGTGGGCGCGGGGGTGGGGGGTGTGGGGGTGGTGATAGCCAAGGAGTGTTTGAACAGTGCCGGATGATGGTAATCAGTTCAATGGGTGACGATTCTCACAATCAGTTTTCCTTTTTGTGTGTGTGTGTGTGTGTGTGTGAGTGGGGGAGAGAGAGACAGAGAGATTACATTTAAAAGTGTTGAGAAGAAAAATATCCTTTCACTTTCAAATAAAGCTTCTAAAATCTCCCCTTCTCAAGAGTATAGAACTTGACTATGAAAAGGAGGGGACAATGATGGAGTATATCCTTTTGCAATGCAGCTATACACGATATTCAATTACTAAAACACCATTTGATGATTGCTGATCCAAAGATTCTTCATCACGGTGTACTACACGCTTCATGAAGAGAGCCCTGCCATGCACATGCAGAGACAGGGCTGGAGTCAGGGGTTTGTGCTCTCATAATAATATGCATAGACTCTTGAGAATAATAAGGGAGAATCAAGTGCCCACGCCTGGCTCTAGTGTGACAGAGGCTTGTGGCCTCCACCTCGTGTGTCTGAGGGGGGACAGCTGTGACAGGTGCAGTCCACCTACCCCCATCCACCCCTCCAACCAACCTTATTGCCCCCTCAATAACTACCCCCCACCCCTTCAGTGCCACAGAGCAGAGCACGGGGTCATCCTCATTATTCTCACTCTCCTCTCCTCTTCTCTTCTCACCCCTTATCTCCGCTCCTCTCCTCTCCTCTCCACACCCTCTCTCTCCCTCCTCTCCTCTCCTCTGCGGTATGAAGCAGCAAGCCTGGTGATTAGTGGGTGATGTCAGCTCCTCAGTATGCTGTCTGAAAAGCCACCCCTCCTCCTCTCCTCACCCCTCCTCCTCCTCCTCCTCCTCTCCATGGAGTGCCTAATCACAGCAGGGTGGCGCTGGTCTCTCCCGCTGCTGGCTGGGAGGTCTGGGCTCGGCTCCACGGCTGTCAGGCGGGCATCAGGGCACACCACCTCCATCACCGCTGCCATCGCCGCCGGCGTCAGTGCTGCTGCCAACCGTTCCAGCGGTGCCACCACAGCACACGTGCCCGCATGCATATGTGTGTGTGTGTGTGTGTGTGTGTGTGTGTGTGTGTGTGTGTGTGCGGCCCGAGAAAACCACACAGGACTCTTGAAGCCGTGCCAGGCTCCTCGGACTTTTACAGGCACACTACATCACCGCACACCCCGTTAGCGTTCAGCCGGGAGTGTGCGTGTGTGTGTGTGTGTGTGTGCATATGCACACACTTGCACAGGTTTCCCCTCAGCTGAAAAAATGTTCCTCTTTGCTGAAGGAAAAAAAAAAGGATGGAAAAGAAAAGAAAGAGTGAAAAGTGTACTTGTGGAATCTGGGGTGGAATTCCAGCAACAGAAAGAGACACACAGGGCAGGGCAGGGCAGACGCCTCTGGAGAGGCAGGTACTGGATTTGCATTTCCATGTTAGTGTACTTCTTACACCGAACACAAGAGCCATGAACCGCCACTCCACACACAAGAACTGGCTTAAAATAGGGGGCTGATGTTTGTGCAGGAAACATAGATGAAAATGTCTGTGTTACAAAAAACGAAATGCTTCTGACATAAAATCAGTGAGAGCAGTGAGAAATATACAGAATCTCAGATAAATACAGAGATTGAAAGAGAAAGAAAGAGAGAGAAAGAAAGATAGCATGAGTCAAAGAAACAAAGAGATAGCCAAACAGACAGCCAGTGATCCACCTTGGCTCTTTGAAGGATCGAGGGCCTCCACCGCCTCCTGGATGAGCGCCGCGTTGTTCTTGAAGGCTGTCAGGAAGTCACGGAGCGCTTCCTCAGACGCCATGCTCCGCAAATCAGCATAACATGAAAGCACATCTGGAGGAGAGAGAGAGAGAGAGAGTGAGAGAGAAATAACACACCCTAGCATAGAAAGCAACGCAGTCTGCCATAGAGTCAGCCTCACCATCAAAGCACTGTGGAAGAGTCAGACAAAAACTAGAGGAAAAAGAGAGAGAGAAAAAGAAATCAACAAAAAATGGCAATTCTTCAGGTAAAATATTCAAGACCCAGGGGGCACAGAGCTGCATGCACACACACACAGACACACACGCGCGCACGCTCAAGACGCAGATGTGAAACAAGGGAGAAGGGAACAGGAGAAAGAAAAGTGAGATGGTCGTGTTGTAAGTAACAGGGACGAGGCGAGTCCCGGGTGGCGCTTTCACGGCGAGTGAGTGTGTGTGTGTGTGTGAGTGTGTGTGTGTGTGTGTGTCTCGGCGAAGCCCTCTGTGCCGCTCAAAGACCGTGAAGTTGCACTCAGCCACTGTGAAGATCTACTTTGCTCCCAGAGTGGCGGAGTGTGTTATGTATTCTCTGTGTGCACACACACGCGTGCTCATGTGGGTAAACACACACACACACACACACACACACACACACACATGCTCATGTGGGTAAACACACACACAGTCACACAGATACACTAACTCGCGGGAGAATACTTTGAGTGTGACATGTTTTACACTACTAAGAGGAGTTCTTTAAAGCCTGCAGGGTCACCAACAATGTACAGAGAATATTCTCATGCTTCAATGAGATTATGTGTGTATACGTCTGTGTGGTTGTATGTGTTTGGAGTGTGTGTATTTGTTTGTGTGAATAAGTTTGGGTGTATGTGTGAGAGAGTGTGAGTGTGTGTACATGAGTGTGTGCGTATACATGTGAATGAGTTTGTGTGTATGTGTGTGAGAATGTGAGTTTGTGCCTACAAGCGCTGAAAGTGTATCTAATGTCGAAGGGACCTACACTGGGAAAGGGCTGATGACATCATAGCCAAGAAAGAGGGGTGTTTGGTGGTGTGTGAATGTGGGCGTGGAGTGTCACCAAGAGTCAGCTTTGAGCTTTAATGAGCCTCTATGGGTACCAATGCCAGAGGAATGTTCCCACTGCTCTTTACACACATACACACAAATGGCCTGCGAGATGGCTGTTACATGGTACAGTAAAGCATGTGAAACCCCTGCTCCACACGCCTCAGTTCACTTGCCAAGCCGCCCCGTTTCTCAGAGCCCAGGCCGACTACAACTGTCAGCCTTCCCAGCATCCTCTGCAGCTGTGGACAGATGTGAGCAGGTGGCGTGGGGAGGTGGGGTGCGGCGTTAAGAGAGAGAGTGTGTGTGTGTGTGTGTGTGTGTGTGTGTGTGTGTGTGTGTGTGTGTGTGTGTGTGTGTGTGTGTGTGTGTGTGTGTGTGTGTGTGTGTGTGTGTGGCGGGGCACAGCAGGCTAGGAGTTCACTGTAAATCTCCCACCCAGAGTCTGATAGCTGTGCACTACACACTCACAGGGGTTGGAAAATCCCCCTTTCGTCAATGCTCACTATTCACCTTCAGCCACTCCTACATCACACTAAATAAAAAATACCAGCTAAATGATCAGCTAAGTGATAACATTCAGTTTGATGTACCATATCTGAAACAACGATCTCATGTACATCTGAACTACTTGAGGGGAAAATAAGAGACTGTCTGATGAACTTCAGTCATGGAGATGAAATTGTGAACAACACAAATAAGTGAAATCGTACATTCTATCACACCAAACTACACAGACAGAGCTTTACAATGCTGAGGTTGTGCACAGTGCACATGCACTACCTTGCAGCGGGGCACACAGGCTGCGTGTGACGCTGTCCTGGAAGGCCTGGTAGGCTTGGCGCACCCCCTGAATGAGCTCCTCTGTGTAGGTGACCTGCAGGCTGTACAGGCTTCTGTGGAACTCCAGCTCTGCTTGCAGGGCCTCCACCTGGGACAAACAAACAAACAGCAGTTAGACAACAACAAGCCCTCGGTTAATACCAATGACTCAACAAGCCCTCGGTTAATACCAATGACTCAACAAGCCCTCAGTTAATACCAATGACTCAACAAGCCCTCGGTTAATACCAATGACTCAACAAATCCGGCAATGAATACAAATATATCAACAAGCTCTTAGTCAAACACAGAAAATGAATACGAATATATCAACAAGCTCTTAGTCAAGTGCTGACAATCAATACAAATAAATAAACACTTTTTTACCTCAGACATGATATACAGGTCACCAATACAGAGCAGTTATTGTTTGTGGAAAAGTCGTCATATTTATTTGCATAGAAAAGTATGTTATTCTGAGCACAGAAATTTCACAGCATCCAGTCAGTGTTTACCATTGACTGTATGCAGATGGAGAAAAATACACTTCACTCCCTTTAATCCACAATGGAACACAAGGACGCCTCTGGTGTATTGCCTTGCAAAACAATGCGCATAACTTATGAAACATCAGCTGTATACATGGCCTTCAGAAGTATTCAACCCCCTTGAAATTCATCACAAAAAGACACAAAAGATACTTTCCAATCAGTATTTTTTTAATTGTTACCGTTTGTGCTCTATTTCCAAAGGCAAAATAAGTGCTTTGTCTGCTAACGTTCAAAATAAAATAAAAATGTGTTCCTTTTGTCCATTTAGTTACTTTTGAGTTCCAGATTAAGGCAGATGACAAATTATTCACAGATGATACAGAAGTTCAACTTTTTTGACCATAACTGATCATAAAGACCTATGAGTGGTAAAACTAGAGATCTCCCTCTAGATATAAAAATCACTGTCTAAGGATCATCAGCCAGGTTGTGAAATAACAGAGTTCCCTCTGTTATTTCACAACCTGGCTATAGTGCTATGAATACTAAAGAGACAAGATCATTCATTCAGATGCTTAAGTGAGGAAAAGAAAAAAAGATTTTGATGTCCAACTGAGCACCATTGGATCCCTAAAGGAAGACACTAACTGGTGACAGAGGCCACCACTGTCCAGCAATCACCCCAAAACATCTACAAAGTTCAGTGGCTGGAATTGGGGTGCAGGTGTAGGAGTCCACAATCTTTAGAGCGATCCATTAAACTGGCTCTATTGGAGGGTGGCGAAAAAACATCAATTTCGAATATCCACAATAAAGCATGTTTGGAGGTTGCCCAAGATATGGGGAAAGGTTTTTACGGTCATATGAAACCAAAATAGATTTTTCTGGCCAATCGTCAAAGCGCTATATGTGGTGTACATATAACACTGCCAATGCCTCAAGAAACACCATCCCAATTGTGAAATATGGCAGTCGTAACCTCATGCTGTGGGGAGATTTATCGACTTCATGAACTGGGAAACTTTTTAGAATTGAAGGGAGAATGAATGGAAGTCAAAATCGACACAATATCGCAAGAAAACCTGTTGCAGTCTGTTGTAAAACTAAGGCTTGGAAGAGGGATTACCTACCAGTAGGACAATTACCCAATTACCCAAGGCACACGGTACACGACTAACGCAAGGCTCAGAAACAGTGAACATTATAGAATGGCTCAGTCAAAGCCCTGAACAAAATCTAACTGGGAATCTGTGACAGTCCAGGACCACCATCCCCTCAACCTAAATGTTCTACAAAAATTATACCAAAAAGAAAACACAACAGAACAATGTGCCAAGGTAGTTCTGTCTCACTTCAGAACACTGTTATTGCAGAAAAGGGGTTGTCTACCAGGTCTACCCAATGTACAGGGGTTGTATACCTATGCAAACACACTATTTTAGTTTTTAATACGTTTATTTTCAATTTTAATACACAAATAACTAATTCAGCCTTTAGAAATATACTACAGCAGAAGTGTTCACAATGAAGTGTTCACAATGATAGAGAAACCATGTGTATGTGTCTTTTAAAAAAAGAAGAAATTAGTGATGACTTTCAGGGGGTTTGCATACTTTTGCAAGTCACTGTGTATATACACACGCATTCATATGATATAGCCATTAACCTCTCCCAAGGGGCACTCGTGGCCTTATGACATGAAGACGCATCGCTTCATACAGGACGGCCATTGTGCAGTGTACCGCGACACCCAGCCAGCCTCTTGAAGTAAAAGGGCACATTATGAGGTCAATACATGAGAGCTGATTATCTCATTTGAAGTCTGGAAACACAGGCCTTTAAAAATGCATTATAGCCCCATACCGCCACGGTTGCGAGGCGCCTGCGGTATGATCGGGGCCCTGGCTGCATGGCGGCGTCACAACAAGTGTTGCATAAATCATCTTGTTGAGCCTGGCAGGCCAATGGTGGGTCATGAATGATTGATGCTCCCAGTCCCTCTCACCCCATTCTACTCCCACTCTCCCTTTCTTTCTCCCCCCCACCCACCCCTATCTGTCCCTCATCTCTGTCCCTCATCTCTCTCTCTCTCTCTCTCTCTCTCTCTCTCTCACACTCTCTTTTCTCTGTCTCTCCTATTCCTAATGCACAACCAGGGCTTTCTCCTGAAATAACAGCTTTTGATGAACCTCAAGGCATGAGGAGGAGAGAGGGGAGTGGAGGGGGAGGGTTAGTTATTCCTCTATGAAATATTGATCGATATTGATGGACTATTACTACACACAACATCCTGGGGCTGCTGAAGCAGAGCGTTGCATGCTGGGAGGCAACACCGTGACCTCTCACAGCTGATGTGCTTTTAATGTGCATCTGTCAGATGGGCTGATACCGAAGAAGTTTGGTGCTTTGGAGAAATCCTTTTCCCCGACAGTTTTGTGAAAGATAAATAAGAGACTGCTAAAAATGGATAAATGTTTAAAAACGTAGCATGAAATGAAATGAACATTGCTATGAAATACTGCATCATTATAGAACAACGGTGAGTTATGACCACAAATTTGAGTGTGAATGAGTCTGTGAACAAGTTAGCAAATTAGCAAGTGAGTTAGTCTCCAATAAAGTGAGTGCAAGTGAGCATTGATTGACTGAGTGAGAAAAAGTGACTCAGTCATTGACTAAATCACTAAGGTTGGACCAGGTCCAATGTGTATACGTCTGACTCTGTGTGTGTGTGTGTGTGTGTGTGTGTGTGTGTGTGTGTGTGTGTGTGTGTGTGTGTGTGTGTGTGTGTGTGTGTGTGTGTGTGTATGTGTGTGTGTATGCATGCATTTGTGTATTTGTGTTTGTGTGTGTGTGTGTGTGTCAGACACACCTGCTGTAGGGCCATGAGCTGGGCGTGGTTGGAGGCCCGGCACAGGGCCTCTGCGGCCCTCCTGGCCCGCTGCTGAGGGGCCCCTCTGGGGAAAGCGGGCAGAGAGGCCAGAACCTCCTCCGGCCTCAGCTCCAGGCTCACCTGCTGCTCCGAGGCCGCCTGGAAACACACACACACACACACACACACACACACACACACACACACACACACACACACACACACACACACACACAGCATGGGGGTGGGCTGTGTGGCAGGAAAAGTACATTGAGACAGAGAGACAGAGAGGTAGAAAGAAAGAGAGAGAAAGAGAGAGGACATAGGAGAGAGGGAAAGAGGGAAAAAGAGAGAGAGAACTAACACGAAAAGAGAAACATGTGACAAATTCACATGGACTCATTGCCCTGTGACTGCTCATACCTTCTCAAACTCAAAACATGCCAACACTCACAAAAGCCCCCACCGCTAAGCACACACAGACTGCACGGCCCCCGCAGACACCTGTGTGAGCGTTTTAAGGTTTTACGGATGAGTGGTTACAGGCGGTGCAGAGGGTGCAGAGGGTGTGTGTGTGCGTGTGTGTGTTCCATGAAATGATCACACTGGGCAGCAGCAATCGCATGGGCAGAGGTCATGAGACAGCAGTCACATGACAACCCCCCCCCCCCCCCCCCCCCATCCCATCCCCCAGGACCACCCCATCAGCGTGTCACATTCTCATGCGGCCGGCTGGAAGCCCACTTCTCTGAAGGCGCTATAGAAGGCGAGGTCAGGTCTAGGTGCAAAAGGCAACGTGACCGTAGCGTGTCAGGGCCACAGGCCCCCGCGCCCAGACTAACGCCCAGCGCAGACTAATCCGCCTAATCACTCAGGCCGTGTTTCACAAATTACCCACAGCCTTTTTTTTCCTGTGTGTCTGTGTGCGTTGTTCTATCTTCGTTTCATGTTTTTCACACCATCTCCATTCTGATGTGTGTGAGGCGGTCTGAACTTTGTGGTAATGGCAACATCGTGAAACAATCCCTCACATTGAGGTTTTCCGTCCTTAAGAACTGGAAACGGACTCAAACGGAGATCTGGAATGTGTTTTGAGAGAACGAGCGCTTTTAATTTGGGGAATGTTGAGAAAATGGAATCTGATGGGTTCAATCCGCACACCGGCCTCTCCAGAGCCAAAGTAACAGTGCATATGTTACTGGAACACATCAAAGAGGAGATTTTGAGAGGTTTTGAGATGTTTTTACATGTTTCGCTGATCATCCGCTCTTCTTAGCCCCCGTTATACTGAAGATGTGTCGACTCTAGCTTAAAATCTTCCAGTTCAGTACAACAAGTCAAAGACAGAGCAATCTCCCCCAGGGTGAGATTTTTAGGAAACGGTCATAAAAAGATGCACTTCACTGACATACTACCGTTTTCTTCCTAATAATTCTTTCATGCATAAAACACAAAGTCATCAGCAACCTCAGAGGTTCTGCTTGGAGAGAGAGAAGGCCACACATTTATGATGAATTAATTATTTAACAAACACACAGCTTACAGACGCCCGATCATTATCTAACACATGTATGCCTTTTACAGACACCGGATCATTATCTAAAACATGCATAGCTTTTAGAGACCTGAGGATATGCTAAGACCAAGCCAGATTAAAATCTTCAACCAGGAAAATCTCCATGTTAAAATAAATCAAAGAACAGAAAATATCTTTAACACAACCCACAATCTAGTATTTGACGGAATTGTATTGTATACTGTGCTGAGTCTTGCTTTTTTTTTTACCCAGACTAAATATTACTAGACATTACTATTTCTTAGCATTGATAATAATCAATTGCTTAATCCGTTGGCAAATAGTGAAAAAGTGCAACTGAGAGGTCCTTGCGTTTTACAGCAAGCTGTGAGGAGACACATTCCAGACGACAGCCCCCCACCCCAGTCTAGAGGTCTACCATTTGATCATCAGTTGGGAATAATCTGGAGGTGAGGGGTTAAAAGCCTGCTGTCTTGTTGTTTACAATTAACAGTGTAATACAGGGCAGTGATCTATTTGCCCGGCGTGAATAAACACCATCCATTGCCATGACAAGGCTTTAAACGCAGACCAACGCTGCTTCTCTCCAGAGACTCAAACATGAGGCACACATCTCTTTGAAGCGCTGGGTTTTATTATGATTTCTAATGGAAATATTCCCCCGGCGAGGAATGAGGCCGCGGATTATTTAGCGAAAAAGCGGGACAAATGAAATTATTATTTGGATTACGTGCGATCATTTTTCTTCAGGGTGTTTACCTAAAGGCTGCGGGATATTTTCAATAACTGTCTCTTTCTAAAAAGCTCACGGCCAACCGGCCAGGTTCCTCGCACGAGCGTCCTCCTGTAATGAGTTAACACTTTTAAGGCGCTTGAAGAGGGGAAAAAATACAGAGCAGTGCTATGTTTAATAGAAGAAATTTCCACAGCTATGCATAATGGGTTGAAGGGCCATATGTTCGCATTGGGCTCAATAATTTACTCAGACTTAAAATTTAAATAAACAGAATATCAAGTGATACACTGCAGACAGCTCCGTCGCTCCCCCAGGAAGGCGAACACACACACACACACACACACACACACACACACACACACACACACACACACACACCTCGTGTCTGATTGAGAGGATACAACAGAGTGAATTCTAATGATACAGGGGGGGCACTGCTGGGTATTTCAGAATGCACGCGTCTCGAGGGTAATTAAGAGTGACAGATCTGCACTCTAAGGTAGAGAAAAAACAGGATGAAACAAGGAGAGAGAGGGGGGAAACAAGCTACAAGCTGCAACCCAGCATTCAGGCTTTGACAGACACTTTATTCCCCAATTTCCGTTTTGTTTTTATTCTTTAAATCCATCTCTTCCTCTCTCTCTCTCTCTCTCTCTCTCTCTCTTTCCCTACCTTTGTCTCTCTCAATTCCCACCACCCACTGCTAAACTGCTCCTTCACATCTTCACAATAATCACAAAAGACCCCATTTCACCTTGTCTGCACAGACGTCCGCTGTCATTGTCATGATTTTTCCTTGGCACTGTCAGACACTAACTAGGTCCCTCCTGTCCCCATGGGGAGCTCCCCCTCCAAAGTCCCCCCCCCCCCCCCCCCACTCCACCTCACCCCAACTACCCCCCCACCACCCCCCACCCCCCCACCACCACCACATGAGCTGGGCAACGGTCTGTTTACACCTGCTCTGGGCTTCTGTTTAGTTGTGTGCCAATTAGGGACTAATTAAATGGTGGGTGCTCCGAGAGCAGCTTCTCCGTTCTGATCCCGCCAAGCACTTTGATCCCTCTTTTTTTTTTTCTGCCTTCGCTTTTTGACAGATAAGGTGTCTGCGCTGAGCCTAAACCTTCTCTTTGGAGCAAATCCAGTTCATTAAAATGAAGGGTTTAGTGGGCTGGGGAGAGTGGTTGAATGAGAGAGAGAGAGAGGGAGGGAGAGGTAGAGAGAGAGAGAGAGAGGGGAGCAGGGAGAGGTGGAGGAGAGGGGAGGGATATTTATGGTAAAGCACCTCAAGTGTTGGGAGATTTATAATGATCTCCTCATGTGAGTTGGAGTTTTTATGCCTGGTGAGCGGGAGGAAGAGAACAGGTGGATACAGCTGGGGGCTTGTGATTGAGAAAGAAAGAAAGAAAGACAGAAAGATAGAAAGAGAAAGAAAGGAGTGAGAGAGACAGAGAGAGTATGAGAAGGGAGGAAGAAAAAGACAACTTTTTGCTTTGTTCTCTGCAAAAAGATTCAAAGTGCGTTTTTATAGCACTACAAAAGACAACTCCACTCTAATCTGAATCACAATAAAATGTCCAACAACACTGAAGTCCCGCTACAACCCAGAAATCCCATTACTCTTTCTCTTCGCAAAGCTGCTTCGGAAAAGAAAGACGGCATTATACAACAGCTGAAATACCCCAAGCTGACAACATGTGCCCCCGTTTCTCTGTAGGAGACGGAGCCCGAGATTTACAGCGCGAGGGAAGATATCAGAGCTGGCACAGAACACACCGTAGCCGTCAGAGCGAGAAGGGAGAAATATGACTTTATCTACCGTCCTGGAAAGGAGAAAAAAAGAGGGGGAAGAACATGAAAAAGAGCGACTGGAGATTACTCCAGACAGGAAACACCGATGTGCTGGCTAGCTGTGAACCTGGGAGACAGTTGTTCAGTCCGTCACAATTGAGCGCATCTGTTTTCCCCATTCCCTCCAGAGGTGGACAGAAATAAACAGAAAGAGAAGGACAAAGAGAAAGAGAAAGAGAGAGAGGGAACCGGTTTCAAACAACAACAAAAATGCAAAAGAGGAAAACAAGAGGAACTCCAGTCCGCCAGACAGACAAGCAATCAGACAGCGAATCAGAGAGACGTCTGCAATTTACTTGGGGCCCTCTCTGCACCGCCTAAGCCTGCGGCACTCATTTACATGCACGGGCACGATAGCCCATATTGGACTTGAGAGGGAGGACGGGTTTCCACTGGGCACCGCACACCACGCCAGGCAGCCAGACGGAGGGGTGGGGGTGGGGGGGAGGGTCAGGGGGCGGCAGGCAAATAAGTCACTGTAATGATCTCCAAGTAAAGCACAACCATATGCCTGGCTATTAATACTGCAGGGATTCACCTACACGTCCGCAATCCAATTCTACAGGATGTGTGCTAAGGCTGGAGCTCACACAGAGGAGGGGATGTGTCTTATTCCACATGCAAATTGTCTCTGTGCACACAGTGGAGTAATTTGCTTCTTTCTCCCGTGTGATTTTGGACAGCTAAAGTAATGCTGCATGGGATTTCATTAGACTGTGTACGAGAGAGAGTTTTAGAGTCGCCAGTGTCAGCAATGATTTGTTTTCTCCCACCCCTCCCAAGCCTCTCTGCCCCCCCCCTTCCTTTCCCCTGTTTATCATAAAGAATTGATGTGGTCTAAAGAGTGCCACACGTGAATTAAACATCAAGGCGATATTAGTTCCATAATCTCCAAAGCTGAAATCTGAAGTTGGTGGCGGGTGTTGGTGAGTCCTCTGAAGATCAGGAGTGAGTCTGTACAATTGACAGGGCGGTGGGGGGGGGGGGGTCTGAATCATTGCTGCGATGTTCAAAGCGTAAACGTAAGGTTTACTCTCTGATGTGAAATGTCTGGGACTGTTTGATAGCAGCCTTCACCACAGCCCAGTCGTCGGCATGGGAAATTAATAACACATTTCCAGTGCATGCTTGATTTGAGTTCTGAGTTATTGATAATAGATTAATCCTAGGATAGAATGCAAACAACAACATTCATCCCTTTGCTTAAGTCGCTCTGGATAAACGGTCATATTAGACTCATTTTGATAGGTGAATTAAGAATGCTTCCAGACACCTCCACATTTGTGTCTACGTGTGTCTACTGTTACTTGTAAAGCACCCAGTTGCATGAGTATATATATATATATATGTGTGTGTGTGTGTGTGTGTGTGTGTGTGTGTGTGTGTGTGTGTGTGTGTGTGTGTGTGTGTGTGTGTGTGTAAAGATATATTGTGAGGGTGTGTTCCCTAACAAGAGTTGTACTCCAGTTCCCACATAAGCCTTCATCTGACCAGCTTCTCACAGCTGTGTCGTGTCACCTCACACACTGGAGTGAGGTCATGGCCCCATACCCAGACAACCTTCAGTATTATTCATAACCATCAGGGTCCACTACTAATGGTTTTCAACACTGGGGGTGAGAGAGAGCTAAGTGACAGGTTTCATGTACACGTTTCTCCTTGTCACTGGTGGCGTCAGGGATATTCCACTATCCATGCACTCCAGTCTATGCAGCATGGAGAATCTTGCAAAGAAAAGTCATGTTTATGTGGTGCTAGTAATTACTAAGGACCACATGGCTATGTCTAGAATAGAGAAGCTGGTTGCTGAAAAAGAAAACAAGTGTATTGTGTATTGCTTGGTTATGAGTTACTTTTCGGATACGGATTTCCAGACAACTAAAAACCATTTAACGACCATTAATGTCTGGAGAACATGCTTTGTCTGCAGCAGGGTTGTGTTTCTTCACCTTGCCTGGAGCGAAAATCAATCCAGACGGGGTCAAAGGAAAAATCTCTGATTATTTTAAAAGAGGCGCTGGCTGACATTCAGTGGCTCTTAAAAAACAAATCAGCTCGAACCACAGAAAGGAATGAGATGTTAGAAGAATTACTCTTTACTCGTTACTCTTCATTAACAAAAACAGACATGTCTGTTGGATGTTGGACCTGTTAGAGCCAGTAAGAGCAGCAGCAGAGCCACACTGCTTTAGGGATGTGACCAGCAGAGCCAAGATATAGCTCTCTGTCTCTCTCTATACTCCCCCCTCTCTCTCTCTTTCACTTTCTATCCATCTCTCTCTATACCCCCCCCCCTCTCTCTCCATCCCAAGAGAAATGCAGAGTGCCCACAACAAAGAGCTTTTGAATCAAACTGCGACATCTCAGGGGCCAGAACCTTCCTTTTGATCCATCCGCGCTGCACCAGGGCTATGCAGATCAGCCCGTCTCTCACACACAGACACATGCAATGGATAGTGACATCTGTCTCCCACCTCACGTCTCCATTTCCTGTCACAACATAAAACTGGTGATTTTATAAAAAAGCCCTAGAGTGAGAGACGAGGAGGGAGAAACAGAGAGACAGAGAGAGAGAGAGAGAGAGGGAATAGACAGAATATCTAATGTAAGCGCACCTTTTTGAACTTCAAACTGGAGGATGGGCTATTGTCGCCTCTCTGTGGGTTTTTTGCATTTTGGGGGGCATTTATTCGTGGGGAGATGAATCACCGCCGCGCTCGGTCACTTAGGCAACGATTACCTTCCATCAGGAGGAGTCCGACGCTCAAATGGCTGATAACGCTGTGTGTACAAACCAGGCTGTGTATAAATCACAGAGTCTGCTCTGCACAAGCCAAGCAGATGGGCTGCTTTGGCTGTACCTCGCACCATGCCCAGCCGAAGCATCAAGAGCATCTATCTTGTCAGCGTGGCTGTGGTGGGGGGGGGGGGGGGTTGGGGGCCCCGCTCTCCTCCCCAGCGCTGCGATGAGTGAGTGAGGAACCATGGAGAGGAGAATGATGGATGCCCTCCACTTCTGATGAAGTTCCTGATGTGTGCTTGTCCGCTCGTGCAGAAACATGGAGGAGGGGGGAGGGGGGGTGATTTGTGTGGTGAGTGTCTGGTGGGTGTGTGCTCCGGTGTGTCTGGTGGGTGTGTGCTCCGGTGTGTCTGGTGGGTGTGTGCTCTGGTGTGTCTGGTGGGTGTGTGCTCACTCATGGAAGCTCAGAGCTGCTCCCCTACCAGATGGGACCTTCTCACGGGATGGGAGAGCCCCAAGCCCCGCAGCAACAGAGCCAACCCCCTCGCCACACTGCGTCCATTTCTGGAGGGGTTTCATTGGTTCTCTGCTTCAGAGAGACCATAGGCAACAATAACAGCTAAAGTTTAGCCTTAAGCTTTAGTCTTAAACATGTGTTGTTGTTGTTGTTGTTGTTGTTTTCTTTCAATGATTGTGGCCGTTGCCAGACAAGTGAGATCATAGGACAGGCTGGCCACTGTGCCTTAATTTACGTGAGTGTAGATTCAAGACATGGCTTTGAAAACCTGCCGATGGAGCAGCTAGGAACCGCTAACCTTTGATCTCCAAGCGTCTCTCCCCGGAGGAGGGAGTCGGCAGTGGCTGCTGAGGGGAGAGAGGGTCGCTGTGAGTTTTAAAACCGTGTCAGGTTTTATTCTCCTCCATCACATGTGGATGGCATATCATTTCAAAGGTGGATGAATTATGCACGTGGCTGGGGCCCACAGGCCCCAGGAGGGGTTTGGAGGAACTGCGTGTGTGTGTGTGTGTGTGTGTGTGTGTTTGTGTAGGAGGGGGGTTAATGCAGGTCTTGGCCGCTTTATCCACGGCAGTGGGAGCTACCACAGCTGAGGACCTCCACATGCTCGGGCTCGGCACTTCCTCAATCCCCTTCCGTTCACCGGGAGGCCCGTCAATAGTGCTGTGGAGAATGGAACGGCGGCAGGGGGTAGGACAACTCACACGAACAAAGGTAGAAAGTGTATAAAGTGATGCTGTGTGGTGTGTATCAATGTATGTGTGTGTGTGTGTTTTTGAATAGATAGGAGTGTGTGCGTGCCTGTGTTTGTGTTACAAAATATATCAGCGAGCATGTGTGTGTATGTGTATGTATGCAAGTCTGTGTGTGTCGGCAGGTGTGTGTGTGTATGTTGTGTATGTCTTACAGTATGTCTTACCATATGTCAGTCTGTGTATATAATTATGTATTTATGGTGGGCAGATACAGAAATCCCTTCAGCTTTCAATGGAACATGTTTCTGTAAGTGCATCTTGTTTCAGCTAAAAGCCTGCTGTGCTGAGAGAAACTGGGATCTTTATACACAGCTTCCTCACGCTGAAAGGACTCTGATGCAGATATAAGCATCAAAAGCAACACCAACTCCCAGACTACCACAACATCAAAACTAATTAGCACTGGTGAGAGTGACACGACACACGATAAGCATTACAGGAATCACCATTAGCTATTTTCACAATGCACTCATCCACTCATTGCCAAATATGTAGAGAGGATTCCAGTGTGCAGTCACAACAGCAGCTTAAGCTTAAGCTCATATGTTTAATAGCAAGTAAATGGTGAAAGAGTATTTGTTAAAACAGAGTTGACAGGAAATGAATAATCAATGATGGGAGCCATCAATTCTAATATGTTTAGCAGCGGCGGGTGGAGGGATGGAGGAGGAGGCCTGGGGCCATGGCTGGAAAATGAGCAGGCGTGTTTAATTGCTGTGAGTGGCGGAGTGGTGTCAATAAGCTCGCTTGCCTTGAGGCCCTCATGCTGATTAATCCTCGTGATTACAAAGTGGAACACTTTCCCAAATCCGCACAACCTTGGGGTGGGCTGTTAATACCTCAGAACACCTCCGCACACGCACACACACACACACACACACACACACACACACACACACACACACACACACCCGTATACAAACCTGACGGTACAGACACACACACACACACACACACACACACACACACACACACACACACACACAGACATATATACACATACTCATAAATATACTAAGTGTGCCCACACACACACACACACAGAAGCAAAGGCCTTGGGACTATATGGATTATTTGCAGCTTTCAGAGTTCTGTATCCCAGAGCCAACAGAACGTGTTTGTTTGTCTCTGTTCTCTGTCTGAACTATGCTGGCAAGTGTATAATCCAAGATCAGGAAGCAGAAGTCTTCCCTAGCATTTACTAATTAGCACAAAGTTTGAACCAAGTAATTGGTATAATCAGCTACCTCAGAGTACATGTGTGGAAGAAAAACATTGCTATTGGTAAATGTACTTTCCCAAAGTAAACTAATAAACCTAACTGACAGGCTGCATACATACAGAGTCAACCATAGGAGGGGAGGCAAGAGAAGGAGAAAGGGGTCAGGACACTGTAGAAACACTCACACACACACACACACACACACACACACACACACACACACACACACACACACACACCTGAAGCTCATGGAACACAGACAACCTTTGAGAGTCCCAACTGCCCCTTCAGAGACCTCAGCCCTAAACTGGTCTGGCAGAAGGGCCCGTGCTGGGGGACCGAGATGGTGGGTCGTCTGACTCACCCATGGGGACGTGGGGATGAGCAGCGAGAGAATGAGGAGGTCGCTGCAGCAGCCGTCCAGCTGAGGCACGCAGCTCGCCGCCTGGTTGAGCAGCCGGGCGTAGAGGGCCGAGGGGCCCCGCCTGGGGAGGGCCTCCGCCCCAGGGGCCAGGACGAGGCTGAGGGTCTGCCTGATCCCGTACAGGTGTTTGAACAGCTGGCAGAGCCGGGACTCCAGGGCACTCTACAGGAAGGGGAGGAGGGGGAGAGGGGGAGACAACAACAACCGTCAACGCTGTCAAAAGCTGAGGGCACGGGCACAGGTGATGGGTCAAGGAAAAAGAGGAGAAAGACAGAGAGAGGGAGGGAAAGAGGGAGGGAAGAAGGAAGGCAGAGAGAGAGAGAAGGAAAGAGGGAGGGAGGGAAAGCTGTCCACAGGGACCTTGCACCTGCCTGCCACAGGGAGAGGACACAAGACAAGGGCCTGTCGGGACGTGCAGGACGTTCATCATGCCCGTCAGCATGACAGTGAGTGTGTGTGTGTGTGTATGTGTGTGTGTGTGTGTGTGTGTGTGTGTGTGTGTGCATGTGTGTGTGTGTGCGCGTGTGTGTGTGCGTGTGTGTGTGTGTGCGTGTGTGTGTGTGTGTGTGTGTGCGTATGTGTATGAGAGGGACAAAGAAAAAAGGAGATGGGGGATGGGGGGTGTGGTGTGGTTCTGTGTTTTTGGAATGCCAGTAAGCAGCTCAAGGTGACACGAACAATAAACAAAGCTGACGTGGAGAGGGAGCGCTGCCCCACCAAGACCGGAGACAGAGAGAGAGGCCTGAAGTCTGACACCAGCGTCCAAATATCCAAACAAGGATCAAACAGCAGGACCTGTCCAAAGGCAACAGCAGCCTTCAGCTTCAGAGGCCCACACAGACCTGGCAGCTTCAGGTTCAGCAGTAGCTTTTCAAAGCCAGAGGGGACACGCAGTACTTTAAAGTTCATATCTGTAGCTCAGTATTTTACATTTACTCATTTGGTAAACGCTTTTATCCAAAGCGACTTACAAGTGAGGAACAACAATCTATTCAATAAGACAAAGAGATCCGGTAAGGAAGTGCGCAGTAAGTGCGAGTTAGGTATGTTACGAGAGGAGGTGCTCTCAGAAGAGATGAGTCTTCGACAGATTCTCGAAGATAGAAAGGGATGCCAAACCATAAACGAGAAGTCTGAACTGAGATTGCCATATGTGTAAGGAGGGCAATGCCAGACAACTTTCCTTGGAGGAATGCAGTGGCCGAGAAGGAGCATAAGCCTGTAATAGGGTTCCAGTAGATGGGTGCAGACCCAGAAGTCCTTCTGTAGGCAAGCATTAGTGACTTGAATTTGAATCGAGCGAACATGTGAAGCCAGTGGATGTCAACGAGTAGCGGAGTAGCGTGCCATTTTAGGTTGATAGAAAACCAAATGCGCCGCCGCATTCTGGACCAGCTGTAAGGGTTTCACTGGTGATGCTGGGAGACCCGCTCGGAGGGCATTGCAGTAGTCAAAGCGATAACCATGGCCGGTACCAAGAGGTGGGTGGAATACTGAGACAGGTAAGGCCGGATTTTTCGTATGTTGTATAGTGCAAACAGTCACCACTGAGAGACAGATGCAACATGGTCAGAGAAGGATAACTGGTCAACAATCATGGCACCCAGGTTTCTCGCATCCTTGGTTGGGGTGAGAGATGAAGAGGCAATTTTAAATGTTGATATTGTTAAGGATAGAGGGATTGGATGGGTTCAGTCTTAGAAAGGTTCAGTTGAAGGTGGCATTCCTTCATCCATGTGGATATGTCTGAGAGACAAGCCGAGATCCGCGCTGAGACTATGGGGTCATCTGGCAGGAACGACAGGTATAGTTAGGTATCGTCTGCGTAGCAGTGATATGAGAAGATATACGAGCAGATAATCTGACCAAAGGAGGTGGTGTATATTCCAAAGAGAAGGGGCCCCAGTGCTGTGGAAAGACGATGGGATACAGACGTTTGTTCTTGCAGCAGACAACACATTGAAACAACGCCCAGTGAGGTAGGTTTCAAACCAAGAATGCGCTTTGCGAGATTCCCATATCAGACAGTACGGATAGCAGGTTGCGGTGGTTCACCATGTCACAGGCTGCTGATAGGTCCAGCCAAAAAAGAACCGAGGACTGAGCTGCAGCAGCTCAAGCATCCTTTAGGGTTTCCGTCACAGATAACAGGGCCGTTTCAGTGGAGTGGCCTCTCTTGAAGCCCGACTGATTTGAATCAAGGAGGTCATTCTGTGAGAGGAATTCTGAGACCTGTTTGAAAATCAACTGAAAGGTTTGTGTCTAGTAGAGGAGGTTGTGTAGGATTGAGTATTGCAATGTTTTGAAGGCCCAAAATAGTTTCCAAGTGTCTGAGGTACTGCTGATCTTTTGGTAAAAAGCAGTTTTGGTGGTACTGATGCTGGATGAGAGGGAAGATCAGCAGGGTCACTGGATTTACACCATTTTCAGTACTCAGCTTTCAGATGGTATCTGTCAGCCATGGTGAGGTTGGTTAGAGCGAGTAGGCTTGGTGGATGGAGAACACAGGCTATCCAGAGCTCAGTGTAGAGCAGAGACACTCTCTCTGACCTCTAGTGAGGAAAATGTGCTAAGAGGAGGTAGAGCAGAGGTGACCACTTAGGAAAAGTGGGTGGGAGACAGGTTGCAGACACTGCAGCAGAATGAGACCATGAATGAAATAATGGCCAGAGGTGCAGAGGCATGACAATTAGGCTGTCTGGGGTACATTTTCCAATGAGGATAAGGTCAAGGTCTTAGCCGACTTAGTGAGTCGGAGGGCTTAAATCCCGTTTAGGTCAAATGAATGTACAGCGCTTAGATAAGTGGATGTTCATATCACCTTGGATTAGTATGGCGGAAAGCCATGTTTTGGAATGGAAGGCAACAGTGTGTCTAACTGTGTCTAGTGTCTTTCCTGGTGGATGGTAAAGACAACCACAGATCATTTTACCAGAGCGGTCACCATAACAGGATGGTACCCGAAAGAGGTGTATTTGTTTGGAGGCGACAGATGAGTTGGAAATTAGAAATCCAGCCCCACCTCCTCCCCCGGACAGACGGGAGGTATAGGAGAATGTGGCGTTAGTGGAGAGCCAGTAGCTCAAGGGATAGCAGGTTAGCATAGCAAGAAATGAAATCAGCTTTTTAAACTGCAGATTGGCAGTTCCACAACCCAGCAGAGAAGGAGGCATATGTGAGTGAGGATTGTTGCAATGATGGGAGGTTAGCCAGATTTCGTATTGTATTGTTTGCTGAATGTCATATGATGTCTGTATATGTGTGTATATATGTTTGCTGGATGTCATATGAAACATTAGTAAACCTTAAAAAAAAAGCACACTCCAACTGTGACAGGACAATCTGGTAATACCCAAGTAGGCAAAAAGATCATGTTGGATTAGATACAGCTATTGAATGACAAAAGCCTATTACGAAACATCAACCTTGAAACAAAAACAATAACATCATGATGTGGCACTATCTCCTAGTATTAAAATCTGCAGATTAAAACATTAAATCTTTCTCATCCATGTTTGTGATTTCCATGTTCCATTACATTACAGCAGAAGAACGGTCTTCATTTCAGCAGTTTTCCGCCGACATTTATCAATTGCTGATTTGTTCTGCTTTTTGTTTTCCTGTCTGACTGTAAACAGACAATAGCATGAAAACATCAAAACACCCCTCCCTCTCTTCCCACTGCCAAGGCACCATGGGATTCATATGCTACCCATTACAATGGACTTATGACCAATTTGTAGTGTGAGCAGCCAAGAGCCTGATTTAGAACGTACACATGGTGCTTTTAGCTTGGCTGGAACACATTTCAAGCGTGAAATTATTCCAGATGACATGCCTCACCTTTATGCTCACCATATCTAATAGCCTTATAAGTGCTAGCAGGTTTGCGCTGGGGTACCAGCAGCATGGCATGGGCAAAGGTGGACGCAAATATGCGTATTTAATTTAAAGTCAAGCTGATTGGGCCTATGGAGGCAACAAGTGTAATTAATTTAAACCAACTAATTTCATAATGGGTGACTTTAACAAGGTGACACTGTTGTAAATGCGTTTCCATCTGGATTCCTCTTCGTTATTTATGCCACCAGTCCCATGTTCCCGTATGTCCTACCACTCATTTCACATTGGGCATTAACAGTGTAAAGACATAGGGTGGATAAGAGGATACAGTAGCTCCAATGTTTTGGTTTTGGTATGTTTTCACCTCACTGGCTGTTGGATACTGTGGAGCTGATTTCTGATGGCTTATCTCACTTTACTTCCTATTGTGTTTGGAGGTGGCAAATAAACAGACACTGTGGACTTCAAAATCAAAAGGTCAGCAACGACACGACAGCTTTTTTTTTTATTTTCCTTAGTCTCTCATTGCAGAAGTCATGGCCTGCCATGGCCAATCCCAGATAAAACCAGGAAAGGAAAGACTGCAAGCATACATTTCCATGGGGCCAGGCCTACTCTTGCTGCTGCCAGAGTGAAGGGATAGTGCTCTTAGACAACAGCCATGTAGGTGAAGGGTGAGAGAGAGAGAGAGAGAGAGTGAGAGTGTGTGTGTGTGTGTGTGTGTGTGTGTGTGTGTGTGTGTGTGTGTGTGTGTGTGTGTGTGTGTGTGTGTGTGTGCGTGTGTGTGTGTGTGTGCGTGTGTGAGGGGGGGGGGGGGGCAGAAAGAGCAAGAGAGAGAACGAGAGAGAGAGGGAGGGGGCTCTCTCAGGGCCTTGGAGAAAGATGGAAGAGTCATCACGAAAATCGAGCCTCCCCATCGACATGTGTTTCCCATCTGCGCCCGCCATCCAAAATCATCACTGTCTGCTTTCAACGTTTTATTTCTCTTTGCACAAATACGATCCTTTATATCGCTGCTGTGCCACTTCAGATTTAGCAGCTTCCAAAAAGAGAGAGTTTTTAAGATCGCTGGATGATAAGAAAATCCCTGGAAGCAGAATAAACTAAAACCTTTCAATTGCGGCCATATTACCACTGTCCAAAAAACAATTCACAGTAAAATCATGGCCCAAATGTTTCATTCTTCCACAGCTTATTGAACTGGACTTTATATACCGCAGTCTCAAATAATACACATAATATACTGTATCAGCTGCTTAAAAGTAATTTTTTTCTCTTTACCTTCCATTGTGAACTGCGATTTTGTTAATGAATTAACACAGTGAATGTCAGATGGACTACATGTTTCCTTGAAGGTTATGAAAATGGACTGTCAACTGTATGGTATATAATGCAATAGTATATCAGTATATATAGTGTTGCCAGCCTTCAATTCCCATCCTCTGTAAATGAGAGCAAACAGACTCTACCCACCCCCTAGCCCCTTTTTAGATTACTCTCCTGGCACAAATTAAAGGAATTAAATATTAAATAGCTCATTATCATAATTCCCCAGTCTTATTTGAATGGAATCAACCACCCCCATGGCTCCTGATAGTGTACAAGTATTTTCCTATACCATTCAGCCCATAGAAGTATTCATTCTTCCATTCAAAAACAGAACACCATAATGTTTCTATTTCATAATGAAATATAGGAAAACATTTACATAGGTGGAACGCGAGGAGTTCTATTCGCCCTTTTCTCCACGCACAACCATCGGTCATTCATATTCCCAGAATTCAATTTGACTGCGCATCATCCTTGTGTCTCCAGGGAGGCTGATGTGGGGAAAATCCACTTTAAATTTAAATTGCTCGATGGACTGGGCCGTTGTTGTTGTTTTCTGCGGGGTAAAATGAAGCTGGGGCCAGTGTGAAAATGGAAAATGAAATAGGGGGGCTGAGCTGAGATTAAACATTTCTTCATGCCCGACAAAGCGTTCAGGAGAGACCGGAGGTGACACATGTGACAAACAATTATTCAGTTGCCGTCGGAGAGGAGCGTTCAGGATTTAACCTCTTCTAGATTAACAGAGAGGGCGATTATATGTCTCTTTTCCCCCCTGCTACCAAAGAGCTGTGTTAAGTCTACAAATATGGATAGAGCAGTTAAGGACACATTAGAATGACCTGCTGGTTCTTGATACATTTGTCATGTCTTCATGAATACATCTGAGTGAGGCTGGTCACAAAAGGAAAATACAACAACAGAAAAAAAGTCAAGTATTTGTATTACAACCTACTACATGACAACATTTTACAACTATTTCAACAGACACAATACACATAAAAACAAGAATGGCTTTTAAGGATTCTATAAGGAGACAGCCTAGTATTCCAGCCTCCGAAAGATGCTTAGTGAACAAATCCTACTTAGAGCAGTTAAGCAAGCAAACAGCTGGTAGCAGGTAGACTCCGGGCTCATTGAAAACTGTGCTGTTAGCATGAGTGTTCCAGGAGGTTCAGCGTTCCCTTGGAAGTTTGCTGCGTTTTAGATGGCCACAAGACGATTCAAGCTACCGACTGCCTTAAGCTTTTTACCCGAGAATAAAGTGCTTTGAGCTAGACCCCCCCCATGGGAGACTAGAAGCAGCCTAGGCCCTGAGAATATGCAATTGCATTTCAAGAGCAAACACACAGCTTTCAGGGGATGTCTGCAGCCCGCTAGTGTTTTATTAGCAAAAGCATATCAATTTGTATTCCAGCATTTAATTATTTTGCAAGCGAATATCACTGCAAGGCCAATCATAATTAACATTTTGAGCAAGTCGAGCAGATAGTAGTAATTGCTGTGCCAATTAAAGACACATGCGGAGGCTCTAATCACATCTACGTGCTACATTTTCTACATATTACTCCCAAAAGGCACGATACCGCAGAACATGTTGTTCCGTCAGATAATCATCCCCATGACATACTATTAGCAAAGCAACAAAAATCATCCGAATCAATTGAGGCCTCAAAGAATAGCTTGCATGATTACATTTTAGAAAAAGTCAGGGAAGTCTTTATAAATAATGGGATCAAAAAATTGGTCATATGTTGGAGGGTTTGCATTGGACAAATACCTTCTTGTCTGCCCTGTAACCTACTCCATTTTCTGCATGTGTGAGTGTTTAAGCACAATATGAGGCTAGGGAATCTATCTTTTTTTCTCAAAACAGACTGATTTGAAAATGTTGAGTGTGCAAGGTGCAGTGAAACACTGCAATTGAAAACAGGGGAAAGGACACGTTCTTGAAGGACTGAAGGCCTTTATCCCATATAGGGCCTACCACTGGCAATAGTCTAAAGAGTCATCCTAAACGTGCAGTTTCCTACGGGCACTGCAATGGCCAATCGCTACACTTTATACTGGTACATTTAAAAAGTTACATTTGTACAAAAAGGACATTCATCAATATATAAAAGATAAAACAGCCTGGTTTACTCACCCTATAAACTGATAGTCGGTGTACATGGACAGTGACAGATGGGGTACTACAGTGCAGATAACACTCTGACAGTGCAGAAATATCAGCCCCCCGCCCAAAACAGTGTTTGATGAACTGGACTTACCACTCGCTGAAGGTTTAAGTTATTTGTCTTGCCGTAGCAGAGATCAAGCAGGGTTATGGGCTGCTTGACCAGGTTTGACTTAGTCAGCACCCAGGGCATGGAGAGGTCTTCAACCGTTGTTGCCTACAAACACAGAGCAGAAGATTACATTCCACAACCTCCCACCTGCCCCAGCCCTCCAAAACACAGCTTGAGCCTCGCTAAGCACATACCTAGGAACATCAAAGCAGCAGGATTTCTTTTTTTTGGGGGGGGGGGGGGGGTTGGCTTCAGATATTAGGAAAGCTAAAGATACTCAAAGACAAATCCATTCAGAGGAGATAGTGAACCCGAAGATGTACATCACGGATTTGTACAGGAATCTCTGTGTTTTCAGAAACCATAAAAAAAATCAGGTTAAGTGGCACTAGAAAAGGATGTAGATTGCAGATACTGTAAGCAGGTTCTATTAGATGATGATAACACTCAGATAGCTTGAGAAGAGTGATGCTGTAAAGAGAGGACAGAGAGAACAGAGGCTGCATTAGCATACAGTAGCACTGATAATACCAGGAGGAGTTAAACCTATTGCCACAAAGATAAGCTTAGCATTATAAAGGAGTGAAAGGGTGTGATATAGCTAACTAGAAACCTTCATTATATTAGTGACTTGGCACTGGCAGGAAGCCTGAAAAGCAGTGACACTCCCTGAAACACTAAGGTCAAAATAGTTATTTTTTAATACAATTTCACACTTTATCATCAGCCTCTCATGAAAAGAGTAAGGTACTCAAATGTTATAGGATAACAGCTCCAGTCACGGAAAATGGCTGAGTATTGTGTCCTACAGCCACTACAATCACCCGAATTTCTTGCAGAGAACTTTCTTCCATGCCTGCCAGTCTTTCCACACAAAGCTCGGAGCTCCGAAAAATATATATCCACTGCACTCAGCCAGACAGACATAGAGCGAACCTGCTTAGATTTCTCTAAGGAATACCTGATATTAAAATCTAATAAAGAAGTCTGGCCTCTTTCCCTTCTCTGATGACCTCTAATCACGATGCCTTACCGGAGAGCAGAAAATAAAAAGTCAACCGCCAAATTTCCCAATATTGTTTCCTGAGAAAATGGTAAGATGTTTATAACCTCTCAACCTCTATCTTTTTTTTCTCCGCAGAGAGCCAAACAGGCCAGGGCTTCAGGATCTGTTCTGGAAGATTAATTTTGCTGTTCATCCCTCTGCAGATTACCCTCCATGTTCAAACTCTGCGACTGCTGCACAATAAGTCATATTCCGAGGTCTGAACCAACACACATTACAACATCTCTTGCAATCTACAGCAAGGGAATATTAAATATGCATGCTTATTCAGCTTGCAGGATGCATTTCAAATCGCAATTCTGAAGATTTGTTTAGCCTAATAGATTCCACAATTGCGAAATGTCTCATCTGTTAATATTCATGCAGAGCTCAAGCCAGGAGACAACGCACAGACACAGACACACACACTTACACCATCAGCATTCCACCTGCATAGTCTGAAGATTCCTTCCAGACAGTGCTGAATTATGAGGAGAACATTCTCATATTTTAAAATGCAAAATCATTCCCCATTCCCTGTTTTTTAACTGCGATGGGTAGACTGGTTTACGGGCTTGTTATTTTTGAAAGGAATGCACTTTGGCTGTCTGCACGGGCATTGTAATGAGCAGGAAATATTCAGCACAGCACAAATGTACACTGATGACGCCTCAGGCGAGCAACATTCTTCCCTGTGCCAGGGACATATAAATCTCCAGTGCGCTTAGCGATCTCCGTCGACTCATCTTCATGACACCAAAAAAAAAAAAGAACCACAGGCCGATCGCAGCTGTCTGAACAAAGCCTTGGTTAGCCGCTGGGCCCACGAAACACCAGGCACCGTGATTAGACTCGCCATGAGCCTGAAGCGAAAGCTTCACTGAAAACGTTTGCTGCTTTAGTATGCGAGATGTACTTTGTGCATTTCAAAATTCAGGACTCAAAACTCGTGCCTTTCACAACAAGTAAAGCTTTCTATGGCTGATGGAGCTTTCTGGAAGCGCTAAACCAGAGCGAGGGGTCAACTGTCCTGCTAGATTATTCAAAACAGGCAAATCCAAAATGAAGCGGCCACACTGGGCCAGCCTTTTGTGTTTTGCATAAAAAGCAGCACGAACGCTTTGTTCGAGAAACAACCAATGCTAGTTATCAAAAAAACAGATGAAAACAACGAGCTGCGGATGACCTAAAAATGTCTAACAGTACATAAAATCTTGGGTGGTGAAAGGAGAAAAGAAGATTTATTTTTTTCCGGAAAAGGGCATGTCACAAACTGATGCAAACAAACCCTAGTGATTTCCAACTGGGACTGTGACAACATTTCAGGATTATGCAAACATAACCCCTAATTCCATCGGTTGCCATTTGCTTCCAATAGAGTGTATGGGCGATGGGCGCTCCCAACTCCCAGCACAAGGACAGGATTCATAGTAAACATCTCCTCTCATAGTCTGCCCTCACAGGCCTGCTCGTCTCAGGCAGCCACAGATCCACATTCCAAGGATGTCTGAGCCAAACCGCAGTGACACGGCCGTAAACATGCAAATGCACTCTGCTTTCGTTCGCATTCAACCTGCTTCACCTCAAGTTAAATGTTTGCGTGTTTGCCGTTTTTAGGACCTGACTTGTTTTTTTCTGTGTGCCACCCCACCCTCACCTGAAATAATTCCGTATGCAATACAAGAGGGGTTACAAACGAGCACAGATGCAAACAAGCACAGCAGGATATGCTGTTGTGATGTATAACATTATCTCTTTACACATTACTGCTAATAAAACGTTAATTTGAGAAGACTGATCGTGCTTGCTCTTGCTCTGCTTGTGCAGCGTTATTCTCCCATGGTGTGTTTGACTAATGCCACAGAGCAGATGTGTAAGGAGGGTGGGGGAAGATTCATCACTTCAAAAATTGCAAATGATGGAATCATAAAGGCGCAGAGAGCCCAGACCCCAACGCCGAGCAAACCCTCGTCTGAGAACATCGCCTGTCTGCTACGATTCTCAAGCCAACAAGACAACAGCAAGAGTAGAGGAGCTTTCTTCTCTCCCAGTGGTGCATTTTGTCATTTTGTTGGTTTGGTAGTGGGTCTCGAGCCACCCATGCTTTTGCGACAGGCATTGGTAGCTGTTCTCTCTCTTCCTCTTCTTCCTCCTCCTCCTATCTCTCTGTTTTTCAGGTGCAGACGTCTGCCCCGGGGCCTTCTGTGACAGATGACGGGTGGACGGGGACGGAATACATGTGCCAATGCCAAACCCGCCATCTGCTAGATTCCTCTGTTCTGTACTGAAGCACGTCCCTGTTGGGGAGACCCTCCCCCCTCCCCCTCCCCTCTCCTCCCCAGCCTCCCTCTGTTCCTTTAAGGCTCCTGCGGTGGCCATCGAGCTTTCAATCAGCCTTCAGAGGGACTGCCTGGCTTTTGAGGCCACCTGGCTGAAGCCATCACTGGCCGCTGCTCCTCTTAGAAGGCTGAGGAACTCAGGGTAGGTCAGATAAGGTTGAAAAAGATTAGTGTAGGTTGTATTAGTTATTCACATTTTGAATAGGCCAAAGTGCAAACAGAACGTCCATGTTCTATAAGAACCCACCAAGACCAACACTAACGCTCACATGCACAAGGGTTTTCCAGACGAGCATTTTATTAGAGACGGTGAATCCACACAGAAACACGAAAGCCAGTCATTACACTACAAGCATTCAAGTTTAATGCACCACCCTTTCAAACTCCACATTAATAATAAATGCTTTTATCACTCCCACTTCCATGCCAAATATTAGGGGATACATGTTAGGCAGGCTTGCATCTATGTCTTTTTTTAACTGATCCAATGTACAGGTTGGGCAATAGCAGGTCTACTTTTTTCATTTGCTGACATTAAGGAGCTACCATCTGCTGAATCAACTCAAACATCAGCTATTTGTGCGACCGGCACATTAAAAAGACAGGAAATGGGAAGTCCATAGAGGACAATAACCGAGTTGATTGTATGCCAGGACCTTCACTTGCAACACTCAGGAGACCACATGACCAAAAGTATGAGCCACAAACACCATTTGCGAGCCTTCACAATTATTACCCATTTAGAAATTCTACCAACACAGAAGGGCCTCCGATAGGGCATACATTATTCGGAAATAATTTTAGGCCTAGGATCAAAAGGATTTTGCACGTCTACAATGATTACATTAACAGCTCATCATTAATGTATAAAATAAAGAAATACTAAATAAAACAACAGAACAAGACTTTTAGGTCATCACCACAGGGCTACACTATTTAAAATTTTAAGATGAGCGGTGGAATGGAGTCTGCCTGAAGTAACCTTTGAAAAAAAATATGTTATTGAAATTCAAATGCAACCCTATCTGCGTGGGGCACAGGAAAAGCCTTCAGCTCAGAATGAAAGTATTTCAATAAAACGTACAAAAAGAAATATGTGTTTTATGTTGCAAAGAAAATGTAACCTTACTCTCAAAGCAAAAGAGAACAACACAGCCGTCCAGTGGACAGCTGTCCTTGCAGAACCCTGAAAGGCAGTGGAGAGAGAGAGAGAGAGAGAGAAATGGAGAGAGAGAGAGAGAGAGAGAGCGAAAGAGAGCAGAGAAGATGAGTGACCTCTCAAGCCAGGGAGCAAATTGGGTTTGATATACGCTCCTGACATTCCCTAAACTAATAACCCAGGATGCCGAGCACAGTAATTACCGTGATCCATGTGCCAGGGCCGTGGCGTGGAGCGACTGCAGGGGCTAGAATCTGCTCTGGTACAGGAGCGGCTACCACCCAACCCCCACCCACTCAGCCACCACCCCCCACCCACTGATCACTTCCTGACATGAGGGCCATTGGAGAACAGTGGTCACTGCCAGCAATTTACTTTCCGTCGCCGGGTCACGGCCTTATCACAAGAAAGCATTTCTCTGCGACGATGGATGACGACTCGGGGAAGTCGTCTGCAGGCACACGCACAAACACGCGAACACAAACACACACACATAGAATTCTCTGCCTATTTCATAAATTCCTATGCAAATGTTGAGTATAAAACCAAACTTTTTATGTGAAATGTATAAAAAAAAAAAAATCACAGTGCTCTGACCCAATAGGTCTACCATCTTCAGCTGGCCTCTCGGTAGGCCCGACGCTCACCCAGGGTCTGAAGGAGCATCTCGGTGTCTTGAACTCTCACGACCCCCGGAGACAAACAGACCTGGTGTGACTCGCGCGTCCATCCAGAAAACTGTTTGAACTAGATAATCATTTCTGCATTTGTAAGAATGAGGCCATTATCTGGGGATCTTTCCTACCCCATCTGTTTGAGTTTCAGCGACGGACCCTCCTCCCACAAACCACAGCTGTAATGGTGCTGGGTATAGGAAAGAACAAAAGGCTCCAGATAGCTTAATCCTACTGCTGCATGGGAAAACATGGCACAGAATGACACTTCTGCCAAGCCTTTTTTTGAATGATGTTATGTGGTGGGTAAAACATTTTGTAATGCCACAGGAAACCATGTGAGATCACTGTGCATTTAATTTTGACTCAGGCGTAAGAGAGGCATGTTGGGAATTTTCCATGCTTATTTGCTGTGTGATGTTTAAGAAAAGACAAGCTGTGTTTTCTCTCACTGCCAATGGCTTGGTTAAAGCAGCAGGGATGTGGGAAGTGATTACTGGAAGCGCTTCTTCAATAAGAGTAATCATTGATGGGAAGTAACACAAAAAATCAGCGGCTGATTGCATTAGTTAAATATTTAACATGGGATAACCCATACTGAGGCAAGAGCATCTTAAATTTCACACTTGCTGATGCAAGATCAATGATAGGCATGCACTAATGGCAGGGCTTAAGCGTTATAAAAAAAATTGTTTTTTATTCACGTCTGATACGAATCTGTGGTCTTCTTGAGGCAGTGTGTGACTTTAACAAGCCGTAAAATTAATCTGATGAAATCCAGATGGGGGGAGATGAGAGGCACAGCCACAACCCCACAGAAAGCCTCACACCAAATATGGACTGAAGCGAGGCAATATGAAACAGATTTCGTCCAAATCCCACCGGCATGTGGCGTTCACTGGTCTTCGCGGCATAAAAAAAAACATGCATTCCCCCCCCCCCCCCCCCCCCCCCCCCCCCCGTGTCACGGTGTCAGATACGAAAACAACCTTCTTTGGAAAACCATTCGTATTAGTCTCGTTCTCTGTCGTCGTGGTGCAGCAAGCTAGTAAACAACAAGGCTTTTACTTGCTCTCCCGCACCTGCTACACCACTACAGCACTGGCTCATTTGCCAAAGTGAGAAAGCACCGCTAAAAACCGAACAGGGAGAAGTCACTCTCCGTTACAAAATGGATTTCATACTGGAGTTAGAGCAGTTGACGAAGGCAAGAAAATGTGATGTAACCCACCAGCTGTTTTTGCAGTGAAAACTGCGCTGCCAAATGAATGATTCTCATGTCGATTTGAAATCTGTCTCAAACCATGTCGGTTTGTGTTGCCAAGAACAAGACAAGCAAACAATCCAGTACTTTTTATTCTTCAATTCACTTCTTGTTCTTCAGTTATGTTCTTCTCCTGCTTCACTAAGAGCCTATTTTACTGTGCAAAACATACACACAGCAGACTGACTGTGAATTATTGCCTGACAGAATTTTCCAGGAAGTTTGTCCCTCTTTGAGAGAACTAATCAGGGGGCTTTCAAAACAACACGGAGTAGACAATTACAGTTTAATTAAATTGACTTCATTAAATAGCTCAATATGGGGTGCTGACAGAGCCTGACATTAATGAAAGCATGTAAAAGAACTATCAGCATAATTGTTTTCAAGATCATGATGGGGCTTTGAAAAATGTATTACAGCCAAACTACAATCCTCAGTGGTGGCTGGAAATGTGTCATCGCCTGCTTCCACAGATGGAAATACCATAATTCACAGAGTCAAAGCCTCATTGTTTGACGTGATGGGCAATTTTCTAAATTGTGGGTACTTTCATGATTACTGCAAGTGGCAATATTACCCATCCGATTCCTATGGTCTTTCAACACACAGACTTCAAATGACCGGCACACTAGGTGTGAAGAATGAAAGAACCAGACATTGTGGGGAATGATACTTGAGACAGAGCTGAGAGAATAAGCATCCCTTCAAACACCCACTTGATCCTGAAGTCATCACTCATATTTTACCTCCAAACGATGTTTGTAGTGCGTTATTTGAGGACGCACATGTAGGTTTGACAATTATGGCAATTACAGACATAACAAGAGGCCATTATGTCCACTCTTCAGTCTGGCTAACATTAATGGCTGCCCAGATTTGTCAATCAAGGGCAAAAACAGTGATTTTCTGCTATACCGTATTTGCCATTGTTGTTATTTTGTTTTGTTTTGTTTTCAGAAACAAATGAATATAATAGAAACAATGAGAAAGTAAAAAGAGGAAATGCCATTTGGTTCCAAAAGCATTTAAACTATTTCAGTTGCTACACAACTGTGCACCCTTTACCCTTTGGAATCCCATTCCCTCTCCTGCTTCATAATCTCATCTCTTTGCCACCTTTCTAGGGAGTGGTAGTGTAGTGGGAGTCCATCACACGCCATCATGGATCCATACCATCCGATAGAAACAGCAGAATGCATCAACAGCATCACTAGCTTCCATCTTCAACAGCAACACTAGCTTCCATCTTCAACAGCATCACTAGCTTCCATCTTCAACAGCATCTCCAACTTCTCAAACCCGCTCAGGACAGATCCGTTTGCCATGGGGAAAACAATGTTGTTGTCCACATGCACATGTGTCACTCACAGGAGGAAAACACACAGAATCATGGTTGAGATGGAGCTCACAGTGGGCCGAGATAAATGAAAGCAGAGAGGGCCGCGAGACGTTCCCATTAGGATCCAGAACAATCCATCAGAGATTTTACTCTCATTTCTGAGCTCAACCACCCCCCACCCCAAAACAAAAAGCAAAGAAAATGATAGAAATGAGAGCAGAAGGGAAATGAAACCGACTCAGGATAAGAGATGCGCTTCGCCATGACATCCATGGAGGGGGAAGGGGAAGGGGGGGTGCACATCCCCCATTGATTCCATTACTCCCCACACACACACACACACTCCCACAACAGGTACACAAAGTCCTTTTCATCTATTTATCTCAAACGCACGCACGGTGATAAAGCATGTAATAACGCCGGGTCTATTAGTTAACAGGTCTTTCTATCATTGTGACATGTTATTATCTGACTGTTATGGGTGTTACATCACTCCGGGGACACTTCCCTCCGCATGGGCTCACAGGGGGGAATGGGGGCCCTCCCCTCCATGGCCATGGGGACGATGAACAGACACCAGGCAGTCAGGCCGGCAGAGAACAAATCTTTGCGTCAGAACAACATTACAGGCAAGCGCACAGGAAATCCATACACGGTGCTGAAGGAGCTGATGAGCCTTTGTTCCCTGACCTGCTTCAGGACAGGTTTGTGACAGGGGAGGGGTAGCGCAAGCCGCGCACACTCTCTCATTTCTGCTCTGGCTCCAAGACCTGCCTGCAGTCATTCACTCTTTATACATACACATACACATACACACCACACACACACACACACACACACACACACACACACACACACACACACACACACACACACACACACAACATAGCCTGCTGTTTCATACCACGCATTATTAAACCCTCCAGTTTCCCCTCAAAGCCACGTTACAGAAGGTAAAAAGGTGAGAAAGGAAGAGAAGATTAAATGGGGACTACGAAGTCCAATCTTCCATCTGAAGGGGATATCATTTTAGACCGGCGCTTTGCCAGTACCCTGGGACACATATTCACACCTTATTAGCCATTTTGTGGCTAGGGGCCAGTAGTTTGGAGAGGTCTGTGATTTCAGTAAGAGCTTGGGGATGGAGACAGCGAGAGAGCGCCTATGAAGTCATTTAATTCACACAATAACCTGAAAGCTTCCATGTGAAATATCCCCATCTGAGAGAGATCTGAACAAGGTATGAATGTAGTCTGATATGACTTTAGAACCCCAGGAACACGACCAGGCACAACAGTGTGATATTAACACCTCTGGAATGGCAAAAGCAGTATTAATTTCCATCAGTTAAACAAACAGAAACATACTGAAACAAAAAAACATACTGAATATGTGTTTATGTACACAGAAATGTAAGTGTATGTGTGTGTGTGTGTGTGTGTATGTGTGTGTTTTTGCGCATTTTGTGTATAGTTGATGGTTTACTCTGTGGGGTGTACTGTGTGTGATTTTGTGGTGTTAAGAGCAAGGTAACCAAAGAGGTCAATGAATAATCTTTCAAACAGCACAGATGTTATGGTGATTATCACCTTGACTTTCCGATGTAACTTTTGTCTGACGTCTGTGCACCTCTCGATCAGCTGGGTGAGCTCGGACCGTGCTACACACACCTCAGGGCCCGGAGACTCTGAGCACAGCAGAGATCTGGTGGGGCAGAAACAGAGATTTATGCTCTTCCGTCTACCGGAGCAGGCACACACAAACACTCACAGACACTCACACACACACACACACACACACACACACACACACACACACACACACACACACACACACACACACACACACACACACACACACACACACACACACACACACACACACACAGATACGCACACACACACACACACACAGACACGCACATCTATTCAAGACAGGAGTTGCTGAACAACATTAGATGCCTCTGTAACTGAATCCACCGGACACATTTAGGCGTTCACCAGTGAGAGGGTTCAACCCCCGGTTCTTTTTCTCCGCCGTGTCACGGAGTCAACACTTTAATGTGAAACAGTAGGCAGGGGCCATGCGATTGCAGGGTGTAACAAAATGAAATTATGTCGGAGCAAAGTGCTGTAATCCCGGCGATTATTGGATCAGACTGCACAATAACGGCCACTTAAGGGCCTGCCCGCCTGAAAGGATTACCGACACCCTATCGGCCTCGCTCATCGCCCGTGGATGGGGCCCCGGACGAGCTCGGGAGGCGGCGAGAGGCTCACGCTGCTCAAGCTGCTCCACGGAGGGGAGTGAGAAGGAGAGGCAGAGGGACTGCCTGCCTGAGCCCCGGCGGAGGGCCTGGAGTTCCTCAGGGCCTCTGGGTCCTGTCACCTCCGGCTGCCTTTAACGCCACTGACAGAGAGCAGGTGCAGCCGCTTCCCAGCCGGGGCAGGGGGGGGGGGGGGAAGCCAACATGCCTGCTGAGGCAAGGGGCTGCATGATCAGACAGGATACGGGGCCAGCTTCACATTGACAGAGACGCAGAGGGGATTACAGGCGCCCTGTCGGCTCAATACAACTCAATCATCCACAAAGATAAATAGTTTCACTTTAAAGGATACTGGAGGGTTATCAATAAAACCGCCTTCCTGGTTAAGGGGAATTTATACACGCCATTCCCGTCCTTGCGCCCACTGGCGCCCTCTAAAAATTACACTGTTTCCACTGGCGCGTGGTGCGCTTTTGTGTCATTTTGGCTGGTCGCATACCTCCCCATTTTTGTCAACTGTCGCATATGCAAAATGAACAAGCTGGAGACACGAGTCGCAAGTCCGTCTATACAGGAATGACCCTTCAATTGGGAGCATAAGGATTCCCAGATGGCACAGAACTCGCGCAGGGATATTACTGCAATAATTGTACAAACCTTTGCGTGGTTTACTAACAGTCTTGCCTGATGGAGACCTGAGGGTCAAAACTTTGCATGTAGGCTGTGCCAAAACGTGTTCCATAATGCAGTTGAGACCATTTTTTGTTGCCATAACAAGTTAAGTTAACCTACAGTTAGGCAACAGGCTACTTCTGGTAGTGACTACCATTAAAACACTAATCAGAAACTCTTCCACTTTATCCCGACACATGAATCCAGGTGATCCAACTCAAATCTCATATAGCCTAGGCTATTTCACTGTGCTCTATCTGGCACATGACCTCTTCTTATTGCTGCTTCCAGCGGTTATTCCACAAATGAATACTGGTGATACAGTTAACAGTCATGTACATTCCCCGGTGCTCTAATTAAGCGCATTTTCTTTCCAGGAGTGCAGATGGTATTTTTCTCTGCAGCTGTGTTGACGTCACCGTTGGCGAACGCAATGACCAATCCGTCAAGCATACCGGCTGCTTAATACTCACCATTTTACAATGACAACTGAAATTCATATTCAGTGTTAATATTAAGAACTGGAGTGTGGTCTGATGTGCAAGAGTTCTGGACAGGGGCTGGAGCACAGTACCTTAGTCTGTCCAGCAGCGGGTCGAGGGCTCTCTCAACATCCTGACAGCGACACACCTGTGCACTCAGGCCCTCAGACAGCAACACCACCTGAGAGGAGAGAAGGAGCAGAACCAGAGTAAATGGAAAGCCCTCAGAACAGTGACAATCTAATAAAATGGTATGTGACGATGTGATCGTCCCTACGGTTGAATATGCTCTCTGGCTGCCACGCCAGGGAGCCGGGCTCTTTGGTGTGGCGGTCAGAGTGCATGTTTGGCACCCTGTAGACCCGGGTTCGAGTCCGGGTGGGGTGACCACGCTCTCCCTTCGCTACAAATGGTGTCAGAAGTGGGATGCCTTGCTGTGAAGTCATCGGAGGCGCACCCGTGAATATTGTGTGAGGGACCCCCAGGAATGTTGACCCTGTGTGAAGGACCCCATGGTTGGGTGAAGCACCGTGTGAAGGACCCCATGGTTGGGTGAAGCACTTGTGTGTGGGGTGCTCTGGATGGGAGAAGCATGATTGGTGTATGCGTGAGGGATGTCTGTGTACGTGAAGCACATGGGTCTGCTTCCCGAAGGTGAGGGCAGTGTGACGATGTGATCGTCCCTACGGTTGAATATGCTCTCTGGCTGCCACGCCATGGAGCCGGGCTCTTTGGTGTGGCGGTCAGAGAGCATGTTTGGTACCCTGTAGACCTGGGTTCGAGTCCGGGTAGGGTGACCCTGCTCTCCCTTCGCTACATGGTACAAATGCCAAATGTGTTATTGTTCATTACATAGGTTACATACATCCAATGTACCACAAATGTCCTTTTCAAAGTCATGATTAAATCATAAATGATAAAAAAAAATGAATGAGCATTTTATATTTCTTTGAACCTGCAATGACCTTGAGAAAAGTCTATGCCTGCGCCTGGCTGTCATTGAGCATCTGGCACTTTGACAATTTTTTTCTTTTTAACTGCAATACATCTTTCTGTCTCCACCTCTCCATGGTGGTAGCAAACAGACCATGATTATGCTTGGCTATATAATTTGCTAATTAAAATCAGTAATTACGATTTGTTTATTTACTTTAATTAAGAAAAAACTTTATTTTGTCCCTCGTGGGAGCATTTTCTTGCTGACAGTGATTTCTGGTTTGTTTTGTTTTTGTGCTGTGTATGCTATTTGCACATGATACTAAAACAGGCTATTCTTGTTGCAAATAATGAAGGCTTACACTGTGCTTTTGATCCAGATTAAAGATACACACATTCTGTTCAAGAAATAGAGATTCTCATTATTTGCTTAAACTGTGGTACCCACACTCACAAAAAAAAGAAGAGAGAAAAGAAAAAGAAATATTTTCTTTGAGCCTCAAATTGGATGATTTTCATGAAATTCAAGTTATATTTGTCACACGCACAACAGGTCAAGGACAACTGTACAATGACATGCTTGTAGTGAGACCGAGCTGTACTCTACAGCTCTACATTATACCAAATTAAGACATAGTAAGTAAGATAAGAGTATGAGATACGACCATAGATAAGGTAAGGTATACGTAAGATACATAAAAGGGTATAAATTATTACTAGAATAATGTAAAAATGTAATTGCACCGAACCACAGTAATTGCACATTAGTGGTGGACACTCCTAAAAGTATACAGACCCAGATAAGCTTAAGGCTCAAAATTCCACTCTGTGTTGGCAACCTGGGATCCTCTGCAACCACACTCATTACTGATGCTTCTTTATGTCGGCCCTGCATTTTCATCATTTGTGGATGATTCTTGCACTGCTGACACAGGAAGAGGACGGCCTCTTTGAAAAAGGTTTCTATGGTTACCTCCCTTGATGAAATCGGAGGGGAAGCGATTTAACTGGCTGGTGTCCAACTGTCTCACGATATCTCAAACGCTGCGCCACTCACTTTGGTCCAAATTTGTTTGATGTGCATGTGTGCTGTTCTTTTATCCCTTGGCAGGGAAAATGGTCTAGTAATCAAACATTAATTTACAAAGTTTTGCATATTGTATCACTTCATATCCAGTATAGGAAAAACAACTATGCATGCAGTCCCTATGCAAACCATATCACATAAAATGGGATCACTGTCTCCAAACAACCTCTCCTAGTTAAAATGCCTAAGTATGCAGCACAGTTTTGTTCATTTTTATTGATGAGATTTTGTCTCAGACATCAAAAAGTCAGGCCAGAGGCTGTTGAGGCCATAGTTTAATTTAACATAATTCTTATCTATGTCCCTTCATCGTTGAAAAGGCCAATATACAACAACCATGAACACCATAAAGAAGCACATCAGGCATGTATTGGAGAATGGACTGCATGGACAGTAAATAAAGTGTTATTATGTAAATTGGTTGAAATATGCCTTTAATCCAAGGGCATCTAACTTTGACCTTTAAAGGTTCGTCCGCGATATTAATCCAATACATTTTTTGCCAAATTCCGCAAATTGCTCCTCACAGTCCTCTAGCTGTCTGTTCAGTGTGTGTGCTCAAAAATACTCCAGTATTTGTATACAGTCCTGTTTCTGTGAACGGGAAACAAAGAGTGGATCGGACCAAACAATAAACAATTCCAGCCAATCAACACATTGCTTCAGTGGCATGGAAGGGAAGGGTGCAATTTGATTCACTGTTGAGCTCAAATTTCAACAAACCCTTTGGCCAGAATCGCAGACTTATCCTTTAAGGAAACTGGGAATACCATCAGGAGCAGTGGAGTACCTGTCTCTCCAGCTGCATCACCTGGGCCTTGAGCAGGTTCACTCTCCGCTCCTCCAGCGTCTCCTCCTTCCCCTCCTCCAGGAGCTGCTGATGCTGAGCCCTGGGCACAGAAACCACCCCCCGCCCCCCAAAAAAGAATTGTTAAATCCACATCAGATTGGAGTTATTAAATGGATCATACTGCCCTGTCAGACCAACCATGCAGCTCAACTGGGATATTTGTTTTTAAGTGGATTTTTCTCCCCTTATCCAACACTGTTGGACACAGTTTTACTTGAAGCTAAACATGTGGCCATACATCTCAGTGAAGGTGGAAATAACTGCATTTAGATCTCATGTACATTTCCTTTAGCGGTTATCCATGGTCCTAGCAAAGGCTTAAGTAAACACCACTGCGGGCTAGTTGTGTTTATTAAGGCATTAGGTTGTTGTGCTTTGTTTTTTCACCTGCTTTTCGCATGTAAGGCCCCATTCAGCCAGTTAACAATCCACATGGGTATAATCTAATGCATTTTGTATCAAAGCTGTGAGGAAATGTGGCATGTTCTGCACATCATTTGAGATGTAGCCCAGTGCAAATAAGTAAATATACTGCTCACTAATTTTAGTGAGTTTTTATTCTACATTATAAAAACACAGCTCATTTAAACACTTGCCTTAGATCTTCCAGCTGCTTTTTTAAGTCAGAATTTTCCTTCTGAAGTTTCTTGGGAAAAAAACAAAACAAAACGTTTGTGTTATTGAGTGTAGCACTACATGTTTCATTTCAACTTCAAATTAGTGCCATGCCGTTTTGATGTGCAATTCCGAATGAGTCTGCAACATTGTGGCTTTGGAATTGCGACTGAACTACCTCAACACTCATGTCAGCAATTTGGGAGACATGTTCTGGATCACTGCTATTGGTTTCAGCGAGACACGCTCGCTCCAGAGAGCCACTGGTTGACAAGCCGCCGTCTGAGGAGATCCTGCGCCGAGTCGTCCCCACCTGAAAGAAGAAGCAGATGAAAATGACTCAACCGCTGACTCAACAAGCATGATGCAAATGGAATTCTTTTCCATCCAAACAGCTGTGTCCATGGCGGTACAGACCATTCCACACAGTACTGTATCCAGTGTTGATTCCAATCATACATTTCATTTATATTTCTCAATGGCTTTTATCTTCTCCACCCCACCCCCACCCCAATCACTACTCAAGCTAATACCTCAATTTGAATTGATTATCCACACTGATGGTAAGCTTCTTTCTGTGATAAGTTTTCAATCAAGCTGGATTCCCAGTCGGCAAGCATTTTTATCTCTGCTGGTGTGTGTGTGTCATTAATTCACAGCTCTGCCTTGTCTATAGGCCCCCACAAGGCATCTAAAAAGCGCTGCGATTTCCCCCGGCCTCTTCCTCTGAAAGCCCAGAGAAGCTTGCTGCGAAGATAGAGATTAATGGTAATTTATGGCCTGTACATCCTGTGATGACTTCAACCCCTCAGCCCCCCCCCCCCCCCCACCATCATTCCCTGCCCCCACACCTCCTCTGACCCACCACCCAACCCCACTCACTCTCCAGTGGATTAAGAAGCTACGAGTATCAGTCCTTCACAGCTTAAGTTTATTTAAGATGGAGGGAAGAAGGGTGGGTGGGGGAGGGAGGGGAGGTGGGGGTGGGGGTGGGGCTGGTGCAAAGGGGGTGTGGAATGGGGGCAAAGTTGAGAATGGTCTGTTGGCGTTTTTCCTTTTTTTCCTTCTTCTTCTTCTTCTTCTTCTTCTTTTTTTGCACTCATGCCAAATTCCCACCGACACAAGTTTGAAATGGTGGAAGAGGACAGGAGGAGGAGGAGTAGGAGGAGGGGGAGAAAAAAAGGGAAAATGGAGAGGTCCTTCTGTGGCGGAGTGTGACGAATGATTGCCCCAGACACATCTGGCCTGAAAATGCACGGTGTTGAGGAGTTGTGGGAAAGGGCGTTCTGGCTAATCCGGGCCCCGTCATGCTACTCCCAGGGGGCTCCTCGGTGGATCTCAAACTCCAGTCACGGGGCACCCGCAGGGGGGGCTTACAGTACCAGCCCCAAAACTGGGCTTCCTGTCGCTGTAGTCACACCTGAACTAGTTTGGGCTAACTTGACCCGAAGATTCCCTCTGCCTCGTGGAGATTTTCTTCTGGTATTGCATGGATACAACAGCTGCCAGAAGTGTTATAGTGCGCTCTTTTCACAAAAAATCTAAACTAATCAGACGTATGAGGAGAAATCAATATGTCATTTGCCGTCTAAACACATTAGCAAGGTTGACGTTAGTGTTAAGAAGGCCAAGGACCAGATTAAACCCACACGGACAGATTCAGGATGAAAAACAATACATTTGTGTCTGGAAAGTTGAACTGTTTAACACGCTGTGGGCAGAGTGATCTTTCCATGGAAACAAAGATCTAATGTTGCAGTAGCCAGAATTAGCAAGATTGGGGAACAGTGAAATATTGTTTGAGTTACAAGAATACCAAGCTAATTTGTAGAATGCTTTTGAAATATTACAGTCAGTCCCTATCTATAAAAAAGCTTACACATAAAATGGGAGGGTACATCTAATACACCTTAGACCTCAATGTCACATAATCCAATTTCATGACATTTCAGATAAAAGGGTCTAAACACATATAGCCACAATGCTGAAAACACAAAACGGTCTCTTCTGAATTATATTGCACCACTAGAATCATGCCAGCAACACTGAAATATGATTTTTCTTCAGATAGTATCCACACTTGCCATGTGCTGTGAGGGTTCTCTTATTGCACGATGAATGTTCTGATCCAAAGTGTGAGCTGCACCTTGGCCAGCCCTACACTGTGTATATAAATATATATATAGTTGACTCCCCCTCTTCCCTATGTGATGGGGACTGAAGACAAAGCACAGCGTAAGGAGCTAGTTGAGGGAAGAGTGCCATCTAGGCTACTGCCACCACACTGCACTCAAGGGTTCTTTGTCTCAGAGTCTGTACTTCTCATTCCTGTTCTTTGGTTCCTGGGCTACATTCCAAGGCAATAAAGTGATAAAACTAGCTTCAGCCCACTGGAGGTAATAAAGGTAGATTGTGGAGTCATTTTACAGCTAGTTCATCAAAAACAAGCTTTGACACAAGTGTGCTTTTATGATCTCGGGGCAGATTTATGTCAGATTTAAAACACTGGACGTATTGTCTGATCAATTGCCCCCACATGGTAACCACTAGCGACAAGCTTGAGTTGTAGCTTTGATAAGATTGCGACAGTTTGCCCTTTATCCTTTGGGGGGGGGGGGGGGGGGCTCGGTAGATGAGTCGGCACTGTAGGTCTGCTCGGCAGACTCGCCTGGCAAAGACTTAAAGGGAGCGTTATAATCCCAGGCCATGCAGATTCGGGAGGTATTACAGACTACCCAAAATCCTTTCCTCGGCTGCTCACAATGGCCATCTCCCCTTATCTGTGCCAGCAGAAGGGGTCAGGGCGCCCTCCCAACGTCACACACAGACTCCGCATTACTGGCTAGGCGGCAGGACGTGAAGACGACAATGCCAACCTCGGCAAATGGAAGTCAGGGTGGGCTCTGGTGTGCAATTACAATGGGGACAGGCTAATGCCAGTGCAAGCACTTTGAGAAGGGGCCTACATTATGGACATGTCAGCTGCAACTGTGCACAGCCACACATTTTTGTTGGCTGATTTGCTTGAAACAAGCCAAATAAAACTCTTGTAATTATGGCTTTGTGGTCAAGGTAAACAGAATCATAATTGAGGAATCTGACAGGGGTAGAGATGCATAATGGGCCCAATGAATGAGAAACATGACCCACTTCATGTGCTAGTTATCTGCATAGAGTGCATAACCGTATTTTTTTCAAAATGAGCTCCGACAGATTTGAAAATGGCTATTATAATAAAAAAATCTCTTTCCATCTCATTTGTGTCTCACCCAAGGTAAAGATGAGTATTAACTACTGAGGTATTGAACACATTTCAGAAATTCAACACATTCACCACAAAGTTTTACAAAGTTTGATTGAAAAAGCAAAAGCCACCTTGTGGGTGCTTGGGAAGGGGGTAAGAAGGGGGTGCTCTCTCCGTCGATATGTGGGAGTGCGGATAAATCTTCCCTCTGGTGTTCTTATGAAAAGTGAACATGAGCGGCATTAATCCCAGTAGGAAGTCCTACAGACAAGACACATCCAGTGCCAAAACAAGGGGCTTAATTAGTGAGCAGTTCCGGTCTGACAGTCGAGGCCGTGACCCTACTGTGGGAATAATGAGCCAGGCAATGTTTGGGGCCTCTGGCTTTGGCCTGCTCACAGGACAGGGGTGCTGTTTGCTGCTTCAGACGTGCGAAACTGACAGATTCAGGTGACCGCACAGTGAACCGTACACTTGGCACTGGAGAGCTGAAATATTTTGCTGCTGAGTGGGGTTGGTCAAATCTCTGTTTTGTGTCTTTTGTTTCCACTTGGTGAAGCTAGATAAGATTGGTCAGTTCATCTGGGCGCGCTCGCTTTGTTCTCGGGGGCCAAACGCTTTTGAAGGCGAGGGAGAGAGGGGGCCGAAAAAACTTGGACACCCTCCGCTTTTTCAGCACAAGCTGAGAGAGGAGCTATCTAAATAATACAGTATGTAGGCCGTCGGTGGGGGGCTCCAACACTTCTTTTCCTGAGGAGAAATCGAGTGTGAGATTGGCTGGAATTATGAAGTTGCTCATATGTGAAATAACTTTTAATGGTGGCTCAAAACACATAATCTGACAAATCGAAAAACTAGTTTGAGTGGTTCTGACAGGTTAGCCTAGCGTAACATTGATTTTGTGGGGAGATGGGGTTGATAGTGATCTTTGCCTTTACACAAAGGCAAAGAAGGCTCGCCCTCATATTTCACTGCATATTTCGTTGCTCTACATCAGCAGTGGAGATACTCTTAATTACATATAACCATGCAAATTCTTCCACTGTCTGCTTGCAGTGAAAAACCAAATTGGTCTAATTAGAACAAAACATCAAATCCCACTTTGACTCATAATCTGAGTGACTGAGACATGTGGTTTCATGATTACTCAGACAAATTGAAGGGAGTTAGATCAAAATTATTTCTTGAAAACAACAAGGCATTTAAAAAAGTAAAATGAAGTAGCCTGCCTGTTTTGGCTGGTTCCAAATGGAGTGCAGGCAGGAAGAAACTGATGCATGTGGGAGAAAGACATGACTCGCGGGACTCCCGCAAAACAATAGAAATGAAAGTACATTTTTTACTCTTGACCTACAGAATGTTATTCATGTTTACAGGAGAGCAGCAAGAAACTAGACATACCACTGTGCGTAATATGACCGTCGCATAGTAGTAGAAGTGAGAGAATGAGCAAGAATGAAGGGAAATAACAAGATACTTTGGTGCATATCTTATTCTGAGTGAAAATTTAAGGACCTATAGTTGTGGATGTCGCAGCTGTACACTGAGGTGTGAAGTAGTACCTGTGAGTTATGTTTTGCAGTTTTGTGATCCGTCTAGTAAATATGAAGATGAGTGTGACTTCATAAGAGATATATTCCTGTGCTAAATTTGAGCATTTTGCTAAATTTACATAAATACATAAGCAACAATATGAGCTTCATTGTATTGTAACTGCACTTGCCATTTATTTACAAAGTTCTAAAAAGTATGTATGTATATATATCATTTTGGAATATTATTTGAAAGCTGAATACAATACTTAAGGCTACATATACGGTAGATCTACAACTTTTATAACAGGACATTGGTGTACAGTGTAGGTACACTATCATAATAATAAGTTTAAATATAGCAGCTATCATTGGGGTCCAAGCAGAATGTGAGTGCTGCCCCAAGTAGCAAAAAGCATAAAGTGTTTGTTGAAGTTTGTGGAAATTGGAAAGTGGAAATTCAAGAAGACTAAACAAATGGAACTTTCGGAGATGTAGGCCAAATGTGGCCTACCAAATAAGCATCGCAAATAAGTATAAGCATACTACATTTCAAAATTTTAGCTTGAAATACTGAAATGTATTAGTTGCAGCGCCCCTTATGGATGAAATTTGGCGTGCATCCAAAGAATGTGGTAATGATGTAGGGCAGTGGTCACCAAACTTTTTTGGCCAAAGATCACAAACTCTGCCTTGGTGACAGGCAAGATCTACATATTGAGGCGTTGAGGGAAAAAGACTGTCCAGACTGTACTTACAACTTAACTTTTTATTTAGCATAATTGTAATTGAGTGAAATTAAACACTTTGGTCCAGCTTTCAAATTGATGTGACCAAGAACACACTAAATCACTTAATTTCAGTGCAACATAAAAAGGAAAATATTTGTTAACCGCACACAATATGAACAAGAAAAAACACATTTGCAATGAGCAGGCTGGATATGAACTGCTTTATTTATCAATCAACACATCACTGACAATCTTAGTTTTCAGATTATTTGACAGTTGTTTTGAGGCCCCCATGTTGCCACTCTTCAGAGGAGAATCAAGGAGAAGCACACCTTGCAATTGGCTACCTTAGATAGTTTTTCTAATGATTGAATGCACCTTTCTATGGAATTGAAGGCTTAACAAGCTAATCAGACTAATTATGTGTTGCAATTATTCAGTATTGAGTAGTTACAGGTATTCAAATCATGAAAATGCACACCCCAGTACTCAGTGTTAAATAGAAAATGAATAATATACCACTGTGATCTTTTTTTGGTGAAGACAGAGTAAATTATCATGCAGCCTCAGAGGGTGCCAAAACTTTTAATACGACAGTATGCGTGCATATTAATATTTCGAAAACCAACACGGTAATTGGAATGAAGTGGGAGTGGCCGATAACTAACATAAGCGCAAACGTACTCATGTAACGTCACCTTTAACATTAATATTAATATTTAGAAACACGTTGCAGTGTTAAACGAGTCGTAGAAGTCAAAATAGACAAATATCTGTCTCGAAAACCGTTCATTTGGGTAAGCTAATACATAACGTTAATCTATAAATAGACTTAGGATATCGGTTTATTTAACAAACTGGCCGATAACCAAGATAACAACGACATCCAAGAGAGCTCGAGGATGTTATGCACGCGAGTTGAGCCTAGTTGCGAGCTGTCAGACGAGCTGTCAGAATGTTGGAAATCTCTCTACATTGGTCAGACATTATGCAACTTTACCCAATCCGACTGAACATGTTGAACTCTTCCGACAGTACCCGACAATGACCAACAAACACCAACTGCTGGCGCACACTGACCCAACTGTTGGTGTTTGTTGGCGTTTGTTGGAGAATGTTGGAGTTTGTCGGGCTGTGTGCAAGCTGCTTTAGAAGGGGCATTTAGTGGGAAGGCCTGAATTTGTGAGAAATCGTTGGTGATTACGTTCATATCAACTCTACGGACATCCTCAGATTTAAATAGCTGGCGTTCATGAATCAGGCGGAGATCTTTTCTGACGTTGGTCTTCCGAAGTCCGTTAGAAAACATTTCAGAAGACACTTTTCTGTATTTAAAAAAAAAAAATTTGGAGATCGACAGGGAAGGTCTTTGAGATCGACACGTCGATCGCGATCGACAGGTTGGCGACCTCTGGTGTCAAATTTCGTGAACTTTGAACCTTTGCATCACAAGATGTTGGCCATGAAGTGCTAGATTTTTGGTCTGAACATTATTCACTAGGTGGCGCCACTCCTCAAATTAATCATGATGAGCTAAGGTAAGCGGCCAGCTTGCCATAAAACTCTTAGAATGTTTTAACCTACCCCACTTCAGGGAGCACTAGCGACTAGGGAAACGCACACCTAGGGACACAAACCTTATTTTGCGTATCAGCCATGTGGGGCTACAACCATACCAAGTTTGGATTGGTGAATTGCAAGTACATGATATCGATGAGTAAAACTCAAAGGTAGAAGAAGAAAAAAACCTTTGACCAACACTATGTGACTGCCAGCACACAATGGCCATCATAACAACTCATGTTTTACATAACCTCTGTTGTGATGAAATGCTTTGAGAGGTTAGTGAAAGACCACATTACATCCTGCCTGTCACCTGCATTAGACCCACTCCAGTTTGCATATAGGCCGAACAGGTCTACAGATGATGCTGTAGCTTTGGCCTTGAACACTGCTCTCTCTCACCTGGATCAGAACAACACGTACGTGCGGATGCTCTTCATCGACTTCAGCTCCGCCTTCAACACCATAGTACCATCCAGGCTCATCATGAAACTACAGGACCTGAACATCAGTCCCTCCATGTGCAGCTGGATATTGAACTTCCTGACAGACAGGCCACAGGCAGTACGGCTAGGTAACATCACCTCAACCAGTCTAACACTCAGCACTGGTGCCCCACAGGGTTGTGTGTTAAGCCCACTGTTGTACTCCCTGTTCACCTATGATTGTGCAACCACTAACAGCTCCAACACCATCATTAAGTTTGCTGATGACACCACCATTATCGGCTGCATCAAGAATGGTGATGAGTCTGCCTACAGAGCAGAGGTGGCAACAATGACATCCTGGTGTCAGGATAACAGCCTGCTGCTTAATGTAGCAAAAACCAAGGAGTTGATAGTGGACTACAGGCGGCTGCAGGGAGAACATGCACCCATTCACATCGGGGGCACAGCTGTGGAGAGAGTCAAAAGTTTCAGATTTCTTGGTATCAATATCAGCGAGGATCTGAGCTGGACACACCATATTGGTGTGGTTACAAGGACAGCGAAACAGAGGCTCTTTTTTCTGTGGCGACTGCGGAAATTTGGCATGGACTGCACTGTACTGACCAATTTTTACCGCTGCACCATTGAGAGCATACTGACTGGTGGAATTACAACATGGTTTGGCAACAGCACTTCCCAGGACAGGAAGACACTACAAAGAGTGGTCAAATCTGCACAGTGTATTACAAGGACTGCATTGCCATCCATTCAGGACCTTTACAGCCAGCGCTGCAGGAGGAAGGCCAAGCGGATCATTTCTGACCCTAGTCATCCCTGCCACAGTCTTTTCTCCCTCCTGCCTTCTGGAAGGCGATACAAGAGTATAATAATAATTAATAATAATTAAGACCTTTGTCAGGTTTTTAATGGCACACACGACACACTGGAACACACACGTGCATATATGGAGGCGAGACAGGACACACACACACGCAGGTAAGCCTGAGGCCGCGGTGAATTTATAAGGTCCCGTACCAGCAGATACAGGGATAGTTTTTACCCACATGCCATCAGGATGCTGAACTGTCCTTGAAATATCTTTTTGCACTACAATTTTTTTCTCTTTTTCCTACACTTTTTCTCCATTCTCCAGTATTTAATTTATTTATTCTCTAAGTTGAACGGACATTGAGCACAAAGATAAATGCTGTTTATGAGTAAATGATAATAAACTTGAACTTGAACTTGAAACAGGCATAAGATTGGTGTTTTTTAGACATGGCACATTTTAATGGCAGCTGGACAGAAAATTCCATCCCGTGTAAACCTCCACCTGCAGGATTTTGAGGAAGGGAGAGGTACAGAATCTTGCAGGAGTGGGAATGAAAAATCCATCCTACACAGACCTCTAGTTCCGACCACTGTTTAAATATAAAACAGACCAGTCGCTCATCAAATATGTATCAATCACACATAAACCATTGCAGTGAGAACTGGGTGCACACACAGCTCATCCATAGTGTGTGACAACAGCTAGATAGTCAGACTGTTTTTAGGCCCGGAGAGCTCTCCATTTACCCCATCAACTCCCAGAATGCAATTCATCTGGCCGAGCCTTTTTCCCACATCGGATGTGTTTTCAGGGAGAGGCTTTTGTGGGAGAAGCCGGATGCCGTTTCCTCGGGATCTGTTCGCCAGCCATTCCACAGACCATGACAATAAACTTCTCCAATTTCCAAGCAGACACATGATCCACCCCAATCCCTTCAACATCCCTCCGCATGCTTGGGGCATTGCCACAGTGGTGCAAACAATATTGTTGCAATGCACTGGTGAAGAACACAGCCAATATCGGTGATGAAACATGGAAAAAAAAAAATTGTTTTAACATCTGCGGTTTAGCCTCTTGTCCTCTACCAGTACTCACATGATGTCAAATTTTTGGCATGGAACAGCAGTGACACCCGGTGGTAAACATGGAATATTTATTGATCCCTTGTGGGGATTTCTTGGCCACTGATCCTTCAGGATGTTCATTACCATGTGACTGGTCCCAGACAGCCATTTCTCAGAAGACAACACCACTAGCTGGACTAGCAACAAAGCAAGTTTTGTCTTGCGCTTACGGCTTTCAATCCCACCATACGCCTCGCTTAATGACATAGCGTGCCCTGATTCCCAGAGAAGCTTCATGACAGAAGTGTGTCTGGATCATCTCACGCAGCTGCCAGTCAATAACAGGGCTGGGCCGTGCGACCGTGCAGGGGGATTATTCAGGCTTTCCGCTTCCTCGGGCCTCTCGTGAGAGACTGGGGCCTAAGACACACACTGCCCACACCCTTCTGCCTGCTCCTCAGAATGGGACTGACAGGCCAGTCTCGGGACCAGGCCTCAGCAGCAGCAGCTGTGGCTTGACGAGGCCTAATTAACAACAACCATGTTTAGTTTTGGTGTTGCTACAAGTTTTTTGTTTTGGTCTTGCTACAAGTATAATCTTACAAGCCTTCTTCTACAGGTCCTCTAAGCCTCAAACTCAGCTTACAAGCTTACAAGCCATAAAGAAATGGCTTCTATATGGTTCAGTGATAGCATGTGGCATGAAGGATGATCATGGAGCCACAAATCTAAGGCAATTAAACCAGGATAACTTAGAATGACTACCACAGAATGCCATGTTTGGCACAGACGTTACTCTAAATACATTAAGGAACTGTACCCTTGAATACAGAGCTAAACTTTTTTTCCACTCCGTACAAGAATCCATTCCACTGCTGTTTATTTAAGTAATTAGCAATGGGCACAAAGCCCTCCGGCATTTTATTACTCATGTTTTCTGGGGTACCACAGAGCTCTCTCTTTCCTGAGTCCATGAAAGAGACACCCTGAAGAAACCTGACTGTGGTACAGCCCCATGTTCTGTTCTTTGGTCCTCATCACTGGTGTAGGCACACTGATGTCCAGCAATAATAATCCACTATTTGCTTTAGACCTAAAAATATATCTTAATTGTGCATCTGCCACAAAAACCCGCACAGTACATTTCCACCCACATTAGTTGGCCGATGTCATACGGGCGCTGAAGTTAGAACCCTCTGTTCCCCGGACGCAGGTTCTTGGGGCAGAGTTTGCAGGCTGTAAACGAGTTCCACTGAGGTTGGATTCAGCTTCCTGGTCCCAGCCGACAGGTACACTGACTCCAAGAAAAATGTTCTCAGGCGTCCCAAAAAAGCCTGCTCTATTTCTGAGTGACAGCAATTGATTATATTATGTGATTTCCCCCTGAACAAGGGTGCATCAGAAAGTTTTTTTCAGGAAAGATTTTATTTTAATTAAGGGTAATTCAACTGTGATGTAGACAGACTTTGCATTGATGATGGGTCTAGTGCTTGTATCCACACATGATTAAATGCAGCCTTTACCCCAGTGGACCCCACCAAGGCAGCATGTCTGCCAGTCAATGGTCACCTAGGCGTCCAGGAAGCACCCCAACTGCTGCCTCTTGCTGAGCTACAGAATACAAAATACATGAGCAGAGGAATTTTACCAGAGCTAACAGCAGCCCTGCGCTTGGTTGCTCCAGGGGGTCTGAGGGAAGGCAAACTCTGCTTGAAAACCAGACATTTTTCGGCCCATCACACTGTGGGCAGGGAACAGAGCTCTATCTGTGACTGCAGCATGTTGGGTAAATACTGTCACAGCTTGCATTTACACAGACTGAACACTGTTTATAAAACTACCTTGCGGATGGAATGCATGAAATTCGTCCGCCTTTGGCAACACTAAAGCATCCGTTAAATTGGACTTTGTTTAATACCTTGCCCACACCTTGGCAGCTGTTCTCTCTCTCTCTCTCTCTCTCTCTCTCTCTCTCAAACACACACACCTTCCTTTTTTTACTGTCACACTACCTACTGAATTCATAATACACCGGCATTACAATGTTTTACTATTTTCATAGATATAAGGTCAAGTTTTTAGTAAATGTGCTGTACTGAAATGTGTGTTCCACATATTATGGTTTCACTAACCAGAGAATGACTGTCCTATTTTTTTTTTTACTTTTTGTTTTGTAATTAAAATCCAAAGAAAACACAAAGGATACATTTTGGATTTATACACTGGTAGCGATTTCATTGTGAGTGGGAACATTTCATTATCAGGCTCAAGGTGGTGCTGTTGTGTCTATTTATTTTGTTGCCAGCAAGAATCTACAAACATTTTAAGCTTTTTAAACTGTAAGGGCATTTCTTTGTTGGAAAAGGTAGAATACTAGAACATGCTTAGGTACAACTAACTTGGTAGAGAACTTTACACAAAGGAAAATAGGTGTCTTGTCAGTCCATCTCTAAAAAAGTAGCCTTGTTTTGTTATGCCAATAAGCAGCTAAAAGTTAGCTTCGGTAGCTGACAATAAACTTACCTGATCCACGTGAATTTGTGAATTGTGTTATGCATGGGTCTAGCCACAATTGGGTATAACTAGAAAAAGAACTAACGGTAGCCATCACACTTGTTTTGATAAAAATAAAGGTTCTTATCGCCGGGGCTTACCTTTGATGGGTGCTTGTTGGACCTCATGGTAATGTTTACACTGAATTGTTGAACTTGACAACCAGATGCAACGCCAGTTAACGTAATGAGAACGTCTGAAGGCTTATTTGAGATTAAGTTACTATGTTATATGGCTAACTTACTTAAACACTTAAAAACTAAAACATAAAAGAAAAGGCGAGTTACTAGGCAATTATCTAGTTACCTATCGAAACGTTCAGTTTAGCCAGCGAATAATCAAAATTCTATCGAACATAGTTGAAATACGTCATGTGTTCATTCATATCTGCTCTAACATGAGATAATTAATCCAACAACGGCAGTGAAGTTCAAAGGCTATACTGTTTCTGATGTTATTCTAGTGGCAGTGAAAATGCAAACATTTAAATGAAAATCATAGTGTTACTACATTTCAGCAAGAGAAGGCTTTTATATTATCTTTCAAGTTTCGTGGTTCCTTGTGCTATCAGGATCTAACAGGACCCTTAAAAATACAACTTCTGTTGTCTTATATAATCCACACCAAATGTATCGAAGTAACACAATCTTAATGAATTCATTTATTGACAAAATAATGTAATACCATAATGATATTAATTCACATTTTAATTATAAATCTTGAAATTCGACAGACTTTAAAAATGATTGGTTGCTTTCAGGACCTTACGTACTGTACGTTGTTCTTCCGGATTTCACACGTGGGGGTAAATGGGTAAATGTGACGTGCTGGGAAATATCTCGTTATGAAAAAGTAAAATATTTCGATATACTAAACTGTCTGTGTATCTTAAAAATGGGGAAATTAAACGTTGTTCTTCTAAGGTATCTTTCACGGGATGATTTCCGGGTTCTAACTGCCGTAAGTATCCTTGTAAATAGCCGTTTTAGCTATCCAGGTAACATTAGCCAAGATAGCTTACAACTTGGTTAGCTCACGCTTGCTTTAGTTGTGGTAACCTTAGCTAGATAGCTGTTTTTAGAATTAAATATTTGTATGTCATACTTTCTAACCAGCCACTGTATCTTATCCGTATGTATGCGTATATCTCTAGCCACATTATCTTTAGGTAACTTATCTGAGTACCGTTAGCTGATTGCCTCCCCAAGTGAACTAACGTTATCTGCATTCGTGTGCTGTATGAATTATGCTTGCCATAGGTCGAAATGGGAATGAAAAATCATGAAATCGTCCCAGTGAGCCTCGTCGCCTCCATAGCTAGTCTCAAACATGGGGGATGCAATAAAGTCCTGAGAGAGTTGGTAAAACACAAACTGATGGCCTACGAACGGTCAAAGAGTAAGTTGACATTTTATTTACTGTAAACGGTCATTGTGAATGATGTGTCATGTGTGGAATGAAAGAGTGATTATCTCCATTTCAGTGGTGCAAGGATATCGACTAAATTATGGAGGCTATGATTACCTGGCACTGAAGACTCTGTCATCACGGGATGTCATCACATCTGTTGGAAATCAAATGGGAGTAGGCAAAGAGTCAGGTAGGCTCGACACTTTGTTTTTGTTATTATGTGAGTTAGGTTCCAAGTGGTCCCACCCTCTTGCATGTTGTGAAATACGTTTCCACGTTGAAACCTCAGCCATCAAAGCTGCTCTTTAATGATCCAAACACCAATAATCACTAGGTTGATGTCTGTGATTATTGACTGCATTGTGTGCCCAGTAAGTCGATTTTAATTTGTGTGGTAGACATAAGGTAATGATACAACAGAATTGTGGATTTTTGGCACAATGGTACTCATTTAATTTGGAACTTTTTCACTTCCATGTGCATGCTCTCTCTGAAGAACCGATATTACCTTGCTTTGTATTTGCTGCTGGTCTGCTAGTCAAATGCTGTCTCTACTGGTGCTTATGCATCCTAAATCCGATGCAGAGTTGACTTCATAACGTCTTCAATTAGTTTGAATCTGTGTAGCTCTACATAATTAGACATCAAGGTTGTGTTGAAATGATATGTTATGATCTTAAATTACTCCACAGACATCTACATTGTTGCAAACGGCGAGGATGAGCAGTTTGCATTAAAACTGCACAGACTTGGAAGGACATCTTTCCGAAACTTAAAGAACAAGCGGGATTATCACAAGGGCCGCACCGGCATGTCTTGGCTCTATCTGTCCCGCCTCTCCGCCATGAAAGAGTTTGCCTATATGAAGGTATGGCACCAGGATTTGTTGCTGTTGACCAAGTTAGTGTCCCATATTAACATCAACATGTGTTCACAGTTCTGCTAGTTATTGAGCTAAATAGAGGAATTTAATTAGCTTTTAATGCTCAAAGACTGTTCATCAGATGTGGTCTTTATTTTTTTCTGGACCGCCTCAGCGTTGATTAGCAATCCTGAGAGTGCGGTGTGGTGTTGAGTGGATGCCTGTGCCTGACCACCTCGTGTCTCCCATCTGGCAGGCGTTGTACGAAAGGGGATTTCCTGTCCCAAAACCTGTGGATTACAACAGGCACGCAGTTGTGATGGAGCTCATCAATGGATATCCTCTGTGAGTGATCCTTTAATGATTCTTGTAATTGTTTCCATCATGACTGGTTAATTAGTGTTTTTTTTTGTTGTTGCTTTAGAGATTTTGATATTGAAGGAGACTGTTTTCTCTTGTATGCATTTTTACACAGATCTCTGATCTTCATAAATAAACTCCTCAAAAAAAGTTCGGAAACGTTATTTCGTTCGATTATTCCTCCCCTTTAATAATACCAATTGGTATTGTATTTTATATCGTTGGAAAGCTTGATTAGTCACCTTTACAACGAGGTACAACTTGTAAGGATCGTGCATTCGTGGAATGAGCAACACAGCTAACCGTGTGGGTAGCGGCCCAAAAATATTTGCCAAAATCCCCAGCAATATTCTTCTGTTGGTATTCACTCTCGTTTTGAGTTGCTTGGTGGATTGGATGATTGCACTCTTCCTCAGTAATAAGGAAAAAACAAAACATATTGGCCATTTTTACACTTTATTAATTTTATACTGTCAGGGACCTCAGTAGCGTGGAAGATCCATACGCAGCTACAACAGTTTGGCACCTCCTCCTCATGCTGGTCACCAGCCTGGTCACACACTGCTGTGGGATGGCATCCCATTCCGCAACCAGGATTTGTCGCAAGTCAGCCAACATGGTTGCGTTGGTCACTCTGGCACACCCAAGCTGATCCCACAAGTATTCAATTGGGTTGAGGTCTGGACTCACGGCAGGCCATTCCATCCTCTCCACTCCCAAATTCTGGAGGGACTGTGATGATCCTACCTCTGTGGGGGTGAGCGTTGTCATCCTGGAGGATGGAGTTAGGTCCCAGATTCTGGAGATATGGGATCGCCACTGGCTCCAGAATCTTATTCCGATATCTCACTGAATACCAACAGAAGAATATTGCAGGGGATTTTGGCACATTTTTTGGGGCCGCTACCCATACGGTTAGCTGTGTTGCTCATTCCACGAATGCACGACCCTTACAAGTTGTACCTCGTTGGAAAGGTGACTAATCAGGCTTTCCAACAATATAAAATACAATACCAATTGCTATTATTAAAGGGGAGGAATAATCGACCGAAATAACGTTTCCTAACTTTTTTTGAGGAGTTTATATGGGAAGATGTATAACAAAAAAAGTAACCCAAGTTACGTTGCATTCCTGTTGTGTTTTTTACCCTGTCGTGTACATTATGAAGATTGTGCGTATGATCGCACATCATTAGTAGTGCTCAAGAAATGCTTCATGTAATTCTTTTGAAATTGGTTTCAATTTGGCTAGAACAGTCTTTACAACACAGTCTTACAGTAAGAATGATTGGGAACATAACGTTTAAGATTGAGATCACAATGTTTACTGTTTCCCCATCTCTCTGTTTCCTCGTTTCAGATGTCAGGTTCGGGAGGTGGCCGATGCTTCTGCTCTGTACAATGAGATCATGGAACTGATCGTCAAGCTGGCCAACCACGGGCTCATCCACGGAGATTTCAACGAGTTCAACCTCATGCTCGACGACAACGATCACGTCACCATGATCGACTTTCCCCAGATGGTGTCCACCTCGCATTTCAATGCCGAATGGTAATCGCATCAGTGTGACTGGCAAACAGCATCGACTGTACAGAGCTTGGTAGACTCTAATAGACTTTAATAAATGAAGCTCAACTTGTTGGTTACAACGTTATCCTCTTGCACACAGGTATTTTGACCGCGATGTAAGATGCGTCCGAGAATACTTCATCAGACGTTACAATTATGAGAGCGAACTTTACCCAACTTTCAAAGACATAAGGTAATGTGTGTAATATACACAATGTGCAATGGATTGTCAGCCTATCCGTGCCTTTTGACATACCGTCTGTGACAGACTAGTTGTTAATTGGGGCTGGGTTTTGTTTGTGTAGGCGAGGGTGTTCACTGGACGTGGAGATTTCAGCCAGCGGCTACACCAAAGCCATGCAGAAGGACGACGAGCTTCTCCACCCAGAGGGTCCGGAGGGAGCCGAGGGACAGAGCGAGGACGATGAGGACGATGAGGACCCAGAGGAAGGCCCCAGTGAACCAGTTGACCTCGGCACCGAAGAGGCGGCAAACCTGGAGGAGTACAAGCAAGCCATGTTGGAACTGGAGGGGCTAAGACTGGACGAGGACACTAAGACAAGCCAGCGTGATCCCAGCAAAGACCAGCCAGACTGTGACCCAAGCCAGGGTGGCCCCATTCACAAACAGACAGACAACAAAGCCCAGAACCAGAGTGAACTAGAACGTAACGTGGATGAAACCGAGACGAGAACAGAAGCTCTGCCAAAGGAACTAGGAGCTGGAAATTGCACGAGTCCCAGGAGTGATGAGGAGCTGGAGGCGGCGGACGAGTGCCCTGACCTTGTCGACCTCTCAGCCATCAACAAAGAATTCAAGCCTTTCAGGTACATGGATTGCTTCATTGGGCACTTGAAAGCTTCAGCTATCTTCTTCAGTTACAATCAGTACTGCTCAATTCAAAATCAATGGGTAGTTTTTTTTTTTTTTTTTAGCATGAAGTCTATTTACTCTGTTGGCAGAGATTTAGTTTGTATGTTTAGTTTAGTTGTTTATGGTTTATGTATATAAGTAATACATTAGTTAACATCAAGAAACTATGAACCTCAGTATGATTAAATGCCATGAAGTCATGATGACATTTATTTTAACCCATGCTTTATGCCTCAAATCAAAGTTTGTATTTGGAATTTTTCTCTGAGCCCTCAGTAAGTTGAGAGAAAGTGCTCAATATGTGTGTGTGTGTGTGTGTGTGTGTGTGGGCCTAAATGGTCAAATCAGGACCAATTTCCCTTCATGCATGTCATGCCTAATAAGTGCGGATGTATGGCCTCCCACAGAGACGGTGAAAGTCTCCAGCACGTTAACGAGCATCGGAGGAGAACCACCAGCGAGAGCACAGTGGCCAGCACCGACAGTATCACCAGCTGCTCCACCATTGCCCCGGTGAGTACACGCACACACACACACACACACACACACACACACACACACACACTGCTCTCCTCTGACCTCTTAATCTACAGCACCACCTGGTGGCCAGGATGAAAACCTCTCACCCTCACGTTGGTCATAGCTGCGTTTTTAAGGGTTTCCCATTTTCCCCTGCTCTCCCCTTTTGATCGCTCAGGTCTTGGTAATGAGCCTTACAAATTGACATGGAGTTTGATCACAAGTCTTGACAATGTCACGGAAAAAGGATAGCTGCTCGATTTCCCTCTTTAGTGTGCATTAGTAACATAATCATGGCATTTCTCTCTCCCCCCCCCCCCTTTCTGATTAGCAGTGGAAGAGGGGTAGAGGGAGAGAGGTCATTAACGTTGAGCGCATTACCGCTTAAATGTACTGCCTACCAGCCCATGAAAGCCCTCAGAAAGCAGAGGCAAAAATCAATCGTCCCGGACACCCCCTTGTCAGATAATCACGAGGTTGGATCACGACCGGGGCCAGCTTAAGTGCCTTTTAGGTCACGTGACACAGGCTGGGGCCAGGGCCGATGGCTGGGGCTGGTGCAGCTCTCGGCTGGGCTGAGTGTTGGGTTGCAGCTATTGGCAGCCAGAGACACCTTAGCCTCTGAGGCAGGAGCAAGCCCACGCTGCCCCAAGTCCAAGTCTTATATTGATGTGTGCTGTTCAGCTACTAGTCTGGTCCACTGCACCAATTGCATCTTGTTTGTTTCAGAACTGAACAGTCAGTTGGTTTTCTCTATAAACATGACTTCAGCACAGAACAACTCCCGTCAGCAAGACAGACATGTCACCTTCAATGCAAAATTAATGTTATTATCCTTAATATCCATGCTTAAATGTGCAGTAGTTTTTAATAGTTTTGAATTAGGGCCTATTCTCTCTATTTTCTATATGCTGTCTATACCCCTATACATACGTTCACTTGCTCAGGTTTACCTCAGTCTTTGGAGTGCAAGGCCACTCTCTCCCACACCCTCGGCTGCTGAGGTTTGTAGCCAAGGCTCCAGCTGTGAGGTGTAGTATTTCTCTTTTTATATCTCCATGTCCTTGGTTAAATATTTTTCAAGTTTTTATTAGACATATTTGGAGACCCATAATACGGAATAGGTTTAAAGGTCCATCAAATATCGAAGTATTAACACATGTCAGATTAGTTTTTCTCCAGTACAAACAACACCTCCCAATTCTTTGGATTTCTAGCGTAACTTTGGGACGGCTCCGCTGGTGTGTTCTCTCTTAACCTCGCCCTCTCCACCTTGCCCAGATCTTTCGCTTCTTTCTGTCACCCCCCTTCTCACTATGACCCTCGACCCCACTCCATCTCTCTCCATCAGTCTTCTCTTCTCCATGTTACTAATGTTTGCATTCTCTCTCTCTCTCTCTCTCTCTCTCTCTCTCCCCCCTCTTACTTACACTCTTTCTCCCTCTCTTTTTCTCTCTCTCTCCTGCAGGAGGTGATCAGACAGAAAGTGAAGCGGCAGCTGTCGAAGCACCAGAAGGCTGCCATCCACCGGCGCCTGCAGAAGGGAGAGGCCAGCCTGGTGACCAAGGCCCGCCGGGAGAACTCCAGCAACATCAAGAGCAGCCTGGACTGCGCTGACTTCTGGGGCTGAGCCACAGAGGGGTGGGGTGCGGTGGGGTGGGCTGGTAGTCCAGGACTCCGATCTCCAGGGAACAGTCAAACCCTGAGGACAGTGAGCAGAGATGCATACCTGAGATTAAATCATGTTTGGCATGTCCGGTGGGAGGGAAGTGGAGGTGGAATTCATAAATATATTTTTTTGTGTGTATTCTTTGTGAATATGAAATGCTATTGATGGCATAAGTAAAAAAAAAAAAAAAAATAGGAAACAACGGCGCATCCTTTTCTATCTGCTTGCATCCTGTTTTCTTGAATTTATCACAGAAGCATGAGAATACTGGCTTCAATGAATGATGTGAACATGTGTGCTGCTGCATTTGGTCGTGCACTTTATATTTTCTACATAGAGCTGCTGCTAAAAGAAGTTTGAAAGAAATCCACCTGAAACTCAAGGAAATCACCTCATCCATAAAGAAATAAGTTTCCACTCCATTTTCTGTCAACTGGTGTGGAACCTTTAGTTACCAAAGCATTATCAAGCTGGCATGAGTATTCCAACATCAATCCATCCAAGTTGGAAAGCAAAGGGGTGGCTGGGTAAGGAAAGAAAAGATAAGTAAATACAGCTCTTTGTGTGTCTTAAGCCAGTTCCTGGCGCAAGCCTCCAGCTATAGGGCCTGTGCCAGGCAAGGCCAGGCTACCATGTGCCACAGTTTACATCTCACACCGCAGGAGTCTTAAACAAAGGGCACTTTATCCAGGAAGCGCTCAGGTTATGTCAACACAGCCGCTGCAGCCTCTCATCTGATAGGGCATCTGAAAACAATGGTCCAATGTAGATGATATGGGTAACATATATGTCCTAGAGGGCTATTTTAGTCAGTCTAAATGTGATGTTAGAATTACGTTCCAGCCTGGAATGATGAATGGAATCTACCATGGTAATGGATTATAAAGCAAACAGAATTCTCTGGGCTTCTGAGTAGGATGAAGAGTGGGTTTCATCAATCAGATGTCCATAGATGTGAGGAACTTTCTGCTCTTCCCAGTGTCTCTGCGTTTCCTTTGCGGTCTGTGTTATTTCCTGTGCAGACAGTTCCCATTTCTTGACCTAGGCAGGGGCACCGTGAGGCTTGGTCTGCCCATCCCACATTCTGGCTAGTCTGGCTTTAGTCGGGCTAGTGCATCACATTGAGAGAGGCGAAAACATGCAAAAGCTGATACCCATTCAACCGTTTCTCACGATTCACTCTGTATTGCAGTTACCCTAATGAAAGCCACTCTTTTGATTATTGTGTAGATATAGACCCGTACAAAATCGGACTGCATTACAAAGCAACTGGGGATTCTGTCTATTGGTTGCTACTTAGATCCCATCTAGCCAGACTGAGAAATCAATTGAGATTCACAAACTCTTCAGGTTGTGGTGTTTGCTCCCAAGGCCTTTTCATTTGGGATGCAGTTCCCCTCCTCCTCCCATGTCATGATTGTCAAGGGGGCCCGTCAGCTATGCAAAGCACTTCTCTCCATTCCCAGGGACCCTCACAATGAGGCTGTATTATGAATGGGGCTGCCTAAATACACGTCCCACGCTAAAGACCCAGGGGGAGCTGGAAAAAGTAGTTGAACAGTTGAATCTCGAGATGATATTCATGCCTATATTGACAAAACACGAGAGAGGGAGATTAACAATTGGGTAACAGACCATTTGAGACCATCTGTCTTTTTATCTCTTCAAACTGAGGTGTTGACTTGATCACTGGGAGTTGATGAGTTTGTTAAGGACCAATGCCTTTGTCCAAAGCTCAAATTGTTGATGTTTTGTGTGCGTGTGTGTGTTCACACAATTTCATTGCTCTACATCCCTGCTGTATATTCTCATATTTTCATTGAACGCGAGAGCTCGGCACAACTTGTGTGATGTGTGTATTTTTCTTTGAGCGACTGCAAAAAAGCGCTGACAGGTCTGACAAGAAATGCATCATTTTTAAATCACTTTGGCGGAGAATATGAAGAACACATTTTCTTGCCGCTCAGTTTGGGGCTGAAAAAAGCACCCACTTTTTGGCTGTTGAGTCAGGCAGTTGGAGAAATAAGATGTGAGATTGAGCATGAGTGAATTGAGAAGGGGGCTGCAGCATTCCTGTGTAGGGATTTAGGTAGTCTGAATGTGTGTGTGTGAGCAAGTGAGGAGATGGGGTGAGGAGGGACTGAACTGCCGCAGTCAGACTCGCAGCTAATTAGTTCAGCTCTCCACAAAGGTGGGCCAGCCACAGAAGGGGGACCCCTGGGGCCGGCTTTGGAGCGCTCGCCATACTTGATTGGAGGTCGGGAGGAGAAGTGGAGTAAAAAGACTTTGGGTGGGGGGACCCCCCTTCTGCATTTGTTCTCTTGTGGAACTGCGCTCGGCTGGGAGTTGTTCACATTAACCGGGGGAGCATGTGAGTTGGTTTTTTGGTGTTTCTTGGAATTTGAACAGGGACCCCCAAGCACTTGTTGAGCATTTGGGATTCCTTGGGAGGAGAGGATGTCTGCACCTCACTTGCAGGACGGTCAAGTCTTCAAAGACTGTGAGTATAACTGAGCTGAAACTGTTTGACTGTCCCTCTGTGCTCATTTACAAGTTAGTTATTGTCTGTATGTAAGCAACAGCATATTGGATGTGCAGTTTGCATTCAGTAGGATGACTATGCTGTTTGGAAAAGAAGCTTTGAGAATTTAAAATGGGCCAAGTTGATATAAATAGTAAATTCATTTTTACAATGCATCATTGACTGGTGATTTCACCATGAAACAGAAAATATTTGTGGTTCACAAAATGAATTGTACTGAATATTAACATTACAACCATGGTTTGCAGAACTGCCTCTGTTAGTGTGTGTATAAACAGCTTTCCCTCTGCATCATCAGAAGTTGTATCAGGATGTAGACTACAACAGTGCCCATCCTTGTCACTTAATGTCAAACGTTTTCAAACAGCATGACATTCCAATGCAGTTTCCCAGCACCAGTGATTTGTAATACCAATGACAGCAATACACAATATTTCCTCTGTCTATGAGACACTGCCCATTCATCAAACTGAGGAGTGAATATGAGTTCTCATGCCATCTACAGGGTGTTACCCACTGTAACTAATTCCACTCAAATAAACAAAATGATGGAATTTTTCTCTGCTGTGAAAACACACCCATGTTCTCACCCAGACCAGGACCCTTACAACAATATATAATGGGCCCTTCTCTGTAATGTTATTGCAAGCCTCCTCGGAAAGATATGTCCAACATATCTTCACAGCCTTGATTAAAAGAGGCTGCATAAACAATTAATGTAAGGAACATGTTGAAACCATATCTCTAACATTCACGTCCCTGCTGCCGGCATGAAGCCAAGTCCATGACTTGTTTCTGTCACATTTAGTGAACACCTGTACAGCAATTCAACTTTTCCACCCTTCTATCAAGCCAGTTTTTACTGTGTATTTGCTTATCCAAACAATGTGCAGTAGATTTGCAAAGCGTATAATGCATGATTTAAAGTAAGTGAGTTGAATCATTGTGAGAGTTGACAGGCATTAATGTGCTGACCGGTTACAGGAGCTGAATATGATATTCAATATCAGAAGCCTCAGGGGAACTGCTCGAAAGAGGTCCATGGACCCAGCAGACATACACAGTGATTGTTTTTCACATTTAAAAAAATGTCCCTGCAGGGCAATTGGCTTTACTACAAAAGTCTAAATTGGGACTAATTCCTTAAAAGCTAATTGAAGGTCATTTTCACTGCTTGGCCCTTCCTCTCATGGGTGCCTTTGATGAATTGGATATAGACCTGGAAAATTCTTTTGGCCATGAATATAAGTTAAATAAACACAACAGAGAACTGGGTCTGCTACTGCCCCCTCTATCCTCTCAGATGCTTTCTGTCTGCCACCAAACCAGACATTTGCCCAAATACCTCTTATCTGTGAAGACATCCGTGAAGGGCACGTCAAATACAATTTGATGGAAAAATTACTGGAACCTCACTCTCATTCGGAAATGATACAAATGACATTTACTATAGACTAAATCTAGGTCTTTTGGACATGTTGAGAAAGGTAAAGTACTTCTTGACTCCTTTCACCATAAAATAATATAAATTATTTCACAATTGACGTGATTTTTGCGCTCTTCAATGTCTGTATAATATGGTTTCAATCAAATCAATTTGTTACAAAAATAAAAAGTAGCAAATGTATTTTCTCCCTGCATTTAAGTAAATCATTTAGGCTAAACATGTCATCACTTTTGTTTCCAGTGAACGTCGTGGCAATGCTTCATCAGTTTTGGGAACAGAAGCAGGTAAAGGAAGCCTCCCTCCACCCGGAGAATTTAGTCGTTTACGAGTCGTCCACCTCTCCGGTCCCACCTTTCATCTGCTACGTCACATTACCAGGCGGGAGCTGTTTCGGTAATTTCCAGGTAATTTTCGCTTTCACCCCGAACACAAACATGTCAACAGCCCTTCTTCGGACCAGGTGTGCATGTTAATGACTCCTGTGTGAGAGATTTCGCAAGTTAGTTCTCATCCAGAACGGTTGGCCTGATAAAGACCTTATTCAGCAGGTCGTGTCAGTGAAGTATGCCGAACTGAAGAGGTCAAACTATACACAGAAAGGAGCTAAGATCAGCAGGATTTCCACGCCAAGTCAGGGGGGAGAGAGAAGGGGAGACGCAGAGAGATTGTGTGAAAACTGGAGGAGCCAACAGGTGGTTCTTATTAGACCAATTACAAGAGCTCACCGCAAATCAGTCTGAGAAGGTTTCTTGCTATACGCGAGGAATGTTCTTGGGAGAAGGGAGACTAAAGTTTTTTTCACTGAGTAGGCTATAAAGATTTTTTTTTATTCATCAAATTGAAATATGAATAGAGCAATTTTGTGCAGAAACGATTATGGAACACCTGTGTAAAAATGGCTGGAGCTCAGATAAAGATAATATAATACTCCTCCGTAACTTTCTAAATTATTAAAAATATTCACTTGGAACCAACAGTGTCAAGAAATAAAGAACAGTTGCGTAAGTAATGTCTCATTAGTGGCTGATCCAAAGGCCTGTAGGTCTCTCATACCCTGCTTGTCTGCGATCCAAGTTTAACATGGTTGCAAATCCGCGCACCAGAGGGCAGCTGCTGCCATTTGGGCGAGGAAAGACGTTTGGCTCCAATGACGACACTGTATGAATAGGGCGCAGGCAGTGGCTTTGATTCGCGCGGGCCTTTGTACAGACGGGCCCTACATTCATGAGCATTCACGGGGGTCCCCTTCATTTGGACTGCTTTAATCCATTGGGCACAGTGGAATGACTCTCCCGAAGAGGTATTTCTCTCTCTGTTTTGGATCAAAGACGGGCCATCCGTTCATTCCCCCTAATTCCCTTGTTTCGCTCTCTTCCCACACGCTCTGACTGCCTGTTTTTGCACCTTATATTTTTTTTGTAAGTCAGAAAATCCCACAATGTCTGTAAATGGGACCATTGTGGCTCAGGGTTTTTCTTTTTTTCCTCACCGAACCAGCAAAGCCAGATGCTGATCTTAAATATGTTAACTTCAAAACTGGCTCTGATCTTGTTGTGAGAGTGCTTGCATAATCAGATCTGTAATCCCGTGATGGGTTTGGTATGTGTTATGTGCTGTTAAGTGCTGACACCCTTGCTTTCTGTGTGTTGCTCAGGCTTTTGGCTCGGTCTCTGTGTCACTTTTAATATATATTGCAGCACACTGCCCTAATAACACTTCACTAAGTTCACAACAGTATTGAGAGGCAAGACGGTGCAGTTCATTTATCTCTGCATTTGTGGTAATCACAAACTTGTTTCACTTGGAAGAGTGTGGTTGAGATCTCTCTATATTTATCTTTCTCTCTGTCTCTCTGTCTGTTTTTCCGTCTGGCTGTCCTTCCAACATTGCCAGAACTGTTACACCAAGGCAGAGGCCAGGCGTGATGCTGCCCGAATTGCCCTGATGAACTCCATGTTCAATGAGTTGCCCTCACGCAGGATCACCCCAGACTTCATCAAAAGAAGCCTTGAGGAGACTGTGGCTACTACAAATGTGAGTTGTGTCAGTTCCATGCATCATGACTACCATGCTCTCTTTCCTTTTATGTTGATGCTGTGTGTGTGTGTGTGTGTGTGTGTGTGTGTGTGTGTGTGTGCGCTATATATATGAAATGAGTGGACAAAGGAAGAAGTCAAAAGTGACAATTCAGAACCATGAATGTGCCATTTTGTGTATCTTTGCTCTACAATTAATTTGTTATGGTGAGCTCAAGCAAACCCAATGGTTAAGAGCTTTACTCCAACAAGCAAAGAATAGAAGGCTCTTGATAACCCCTAAACCCTTGTCTCCTGAAGGTCAGGAGGGGGCCCAATTTATGTGTGTGGTCTTCAGCATACCCTTGTACTCCCCCCTATTTCCCATGTAAAGGCCTTGCTATTCCTTTCTCCGATGGCATTGTAAAAGCTGAGAACATCGCTAGGACAACTAAAGGTCTGTGAGTCTCAGAAGATTGATGTGTGATCAGCGGAAGTCTGAGAAACGGTTCTTTTGTAGTGATTTCTTCAGCTGTTTGTGTTCTCACTGATTCCAGGGGTGTATTGAAGAGGCCTCAGATCCCAGCACAAGTATTGGAGCATACTGTCTCATGCTTGAATCAAACGCTGGCAAAACAATGCTGGAATTTCAGGTATATACATGTAATAAAGGCTTAATATGTTTAAGGTTCAAACGATTACAACCTTTGATACCTCCTGATGTTACATTTATATTAGGGCTTTTGATATTTGTTTAGATATTCTGCCATTTTTTGTTTCTTTTTGGAAATCCGCAGCTCATTAACATTGTTATTCTGCTTATCGACCATGTTATCTTCTCACCATCTAGGTAGAATTCCCCTAAACCCAAAGTTTCAAAACCCTGCATGTTATTAATACAGTACAGGCCCACCGTATTTTACTGTTTTAATGGTTACCTGAAATTGAATGTGCTCTTAAATTTCAAGAAGGCAGTAAATGAAAAAGGAAAGGAAGAGGAAATAGATTTGTTTTTTTATTTGACCTAAAGCAGCGTTTTCATCTGTGGGTTCTCTCCAAAGTACACAGATGTAATGTGAAACATTGCTCAGCATGTGTTTCAGTGGATGGATATCTCGCACACATAACTCATTTGTTGATATCTGCTGAAGTGCTACATGCTCAAACATGCCCATATCAATCTTTACAATAGCGTGTGATTTATGTAAAGGCAAAATGCCTAGGGCAATATTCAAACAAGTCCTAGGCTACAGGTTAAAATAATTTTTGTCCAACGAGCCATTGCAAACCTGCAGAGTAGGCTTCAAGAAAAATAATACCCCAAAAGTAATGATGTATCCCAGTCTATACATCTGTGGTTCGTTATGTTCGAAATTTGAAATACATGGCAAGATTCCAGGTAGACCCAAAGTAGCATTCCATTTTGCCCTGTTTTTCAGTGTCCCGAGGTAAGCTGCTGATGTATTACTAACAGATTGTTTGATAATGGAAACAATAAATATTCATTACTAAGCGTAATAACAAAAGCAATGTCTGTGTGGGTGATTTATATACACTTTACTTCTTCTCACACTCCGTTTTTCTTGTTCACTCTCAAGGAGATCATGACGATGTTTCAACTTTTGCACTGGAATGGGTCACTAAAAGCGTTTCGAGAGAGGAAATGTAGCCGCCAGGTATTATCCTCAAGCAGTGATAAATAAAACAAGAATGTATAAATAAAAATTGTGTTCCATGAAGTGGCGTTTTAATGCTGAGCTTTTCCTGAGCTACTACCACAAGGTCTAGATATTTTGGTAAATAAAAGAGTGTCATTGCCGAGTACCCGCAAATCTTTGATCTGTTCATTCATCTCTCTCAGAACGTCATTAACTATTACTCGCAGCACCGGCTTGATGAGTGCACACGGAGCCACATGGTGCTGGACTGGATGGTGCGGGAGCAGCAGACGCCTGGCCTGGTGTCCCAGCAGCTCCAGGTGGCCCTGCACGAGCTGGAGCAGGCCAGGCGCTCGGGCCGCGAGCTGCGCTTCTACAAGGAGAAGAAAGAGATCCTGAATATTGCTCTAAGTCAGGCTTATAGCGAGCAGCTGGAGTTCAGCCCAAATGGGGACCGGTGGTCTCACGTAGAGCCAAACCCAGATTCTTTCAGACATAACAGACAGCCGAGCCCGGAGAGCAGCCTGACAGACCAAACTGAAAGCTATGAATTCTACTCCCAAGAAAATATAAACGATAGAGAATCTCTCGGTTGATCTTCGTATCATATGGATTAGAAGGCGACTCATCTCTGGCCAGGATTAACATTGATGTGTTTTTCAGAGGTTGTGGGAGCAGTTAGGAACCTGCTTAATGATGTATCAATTATAATGTGAAATGATGGACAGTGGCTCTCCCACCCTCTAGAACTTGGGATCAGCCGAGTTGAAATTGTGAGTGTGGTGGCTGTGTGCTAATGTTAAAAGTAGGCCCTACTGATAGAGAGAGTAGGCTATTCGCCCTATGCCCATAGACCGATACTTTCTCTGTTGTTGATTCACACACAGATTCCATCAATGAGATCTTACAGGTGCCAAAGTGACACCAAATGGGCTTAGGCTTCGGGACACTTTTGTAGTAAAAACGCCGTCTTGCTTCGATAAAAAAAAAGGGAAGACATAAAATGTGTTTATAATGTAAATAAATGTTTCTACTGATGATTTGTCTCAGTGCTTATTTTGTGATCGCTCTCCACGCACATTCTCTCAAATCTATGGCTGTACACTTTTCACCAATTTTCACGCCATAGGACCGTAGGCATAAGACCCACGTCTATAGTCAGCCTAATGTTTACCGTTTCCGTCCTCTCTGAGGTACGAACTAGGTTTTACCCTTCTCGTGCTCCGTATGGGGTGGAGAGTCATGTGAACCACAAAGGCGATAGAGTTCCTGGAAAGGAGCAAAACAAACAGTAGCCTACTGACAGTTGTAGCTTGCAAGCTAAGAGTAGGACAGCTATAGTGGTGACAGACAAACAGACAGTTATTGATACCCTGCTACAGCTTGTTATTGTTGGTCTATATCCGGTAAGACGTTCGAACTCCTTTTTCTGATGTAACCTGTCATATTTTGGCACATCCTGAAGTTCTTACTAGCAAGTTAGCAATAGCCAGCTTATTTTGCAACAACATAGAGGCAAGGTATCTATCGCTACATGAAAGCTAGCTATTTATGTTAGATTGAGTGTGAAGTTAGGCAGGCAGGGTGAGGTTCTGACTGGTGTCCCATCCTATGAGCATTCTGGCCAACCATATCTGGTATTTAAATGAAGGAAATCGTGTACGCTGACAATATAATATTGTGCTAAGGTAAGTCGGTGGCTGGTTGATGTTGGTGGAACTTTCGCCTTGACTAACGTTATCTCGTATTAGCGATTCATGAGATTAAACCTAGCTAACTAGGCAGCAGATCTTGTACACAACAGCCTAATGACAGCTTCACATACTTTACGACGCATTACTTTGAACACACTTGAATGAGCTATGTTCTGACGCTGCGACAGATTATAATCTTGGAATAGACTGTAATTTAAATATGATTTCCCCTTAGGCATGGGCTAGTGGACACATTTACTCTGTGTTAGGCTGTCACAGTTATGCACTGAGAGGGGAAAGCTGCCATGCTAACACAAGCACAGAGATGGCTGAAGCTGTGAGACCAAAGAAAGCAAAGTCTAAAACAACTGGAAAATCCCAGGTAAATGTTCAGTATTGATCCTTACTTACTACAAATCATCTCCAGACACAGTACAGTAATTAAACATGTACTCCCACATAGAGATATTAAATCACACTGTTGTCATAAATTATGGTTTGTGTTATTATTGAGTTGTTATTATTGCTTCTTGTTGGAAGGAAAAGAAGCAGAAACACATTGAAAGTGTAAGAAAAGCACCTGATCATGCTGGATTATGCGACAAGGCATCAGCCCCTGAGTGCCCAGCACTGCCTAATGGACTGGACTTCATAGACATCCCTCTCAGTCTGCCCTCTGAGGTCTCTTCTCCAGAGCCCCCGGACCTGTCACAGGCCTCCAGCACAGCACTGACCCAAGAGGATCATGTCACAGATCAAGAAATAGGAACTTCAAGCTCTAAAACAGCCGAATCGCTCCCCGTCAGCGAAAACACAGAGAAAGAGCGAACCAAGCACAAAGATGCATCAGAGCCACAGGACATCAAAGAGGACCAATCGCTCGCACAAACAAAGCACAGACACAATGATTGGACATTGCTGGAGTCAGCTGCCCAGATCTCCAGTGTCCCAGCTTTGTATCCCATCCTCCCCTCTCCCTCTATGGACGCACCACAGCTGTCAACTATGCTGTCTGACAGCTCAGAGCTGGTGGTGGGCGCCTCCCTGCAGGCCGTCGCCAGCATCCTGAGCGGCCCTCAGCTGAGGGACCCGGCCGTGCTTTCCCTGACTGAGCAGGAGGCCTCCGCCCCCAGCTTGGTCCCGGTGGACGTCGTCGAGGTGCAGAAGCCCCCGCGGCAAAGGCTGTATCCGGAGCTACCCAGGTCACTGTGCAGTGCCACGGTCCAGGCCTTCACCAGCAAGCAGCTGCGGCTGTGGGAGCCGGGCTCCTGGCTCGAGAATGTGGAGGTCCACGTGGCCGAGTTCGGGGGCCTGGCACACCAGGAGGGCCACGAGCTGCATGAAATGCTGCTCAACTACTGGCGCTGTCGCAAGCAGCTGACGCAGGCACAGACGGAGCTGCAGGCAGCCAACTCTGACTGCAAGAGCACGCAGAACCGACTGTGGAGCTTCAAGGATGAGCAGCTCACCCTGCAGGTGAGGAAGAAGGAGGGACAAGGGAGATCCACAGTGTATGCCACAATCAAGTCTAACATTTAATTTGATGGAATTGTTTGTTTGTTTGTATGTTTAAACGTCTTGCTTTGATGTCACTCAAGCATACTGGTTTAATCGTCATTAAGTGCTGAAAGTGTGCTTTCAGAAATCACATATATCATGACATAAACGTATTAAATGGCATTTATCACCTTATGGAAACAGGATGTTTTTTTTACTTAGTTGGCTTTCCTCATTTTTCCTTCTCCACCAAATTCAATTTATATATCTCTCTTTTTATTCTCTACAAGGGTGTGTGTGCTGACCAGGCCAAGGTGTGCGGTTACCACCGCTTCCAGAAGGTGGATCTTAGCGAGGCAGTGGTGGCCGAGCTCAGGCACCAGTTCGAGGCCAAGGCGGAGCTGCTACACCAGACCGTGGCCCTGCACTCCTATACCACCATCCTGTCTCGCCTGCAGGTGGAGTCCTACCTGTACCTGCTGCTCAGCAGCAACCCCATCACCAGGAACGTGGCTGTGCAGGAAACAAGCTCAGGCAAGTCCACAGAGGACTGAAGGGTGGAGGGGTTGTGGTGGTGGTATTCATATTGATGGTTTTGCACTGAACTGAACAAAGTTTGTTTTTGCTCATAACAAGATGGTCCTTGCCCATGTTTGGGTTAAAGGCTGTTTGTAGCAGTTGTAGATATCCTTTACGATCTTAAGTAATTGTCAGTGACCTGGTGTTGTTCTCTTCAGCCTGTCCCAGTGGAACATCACAGCCATCCTCCCTGAGACCCCTGAAGGAGAGCATCAGTGTGCTGTTCAGTTTCACTCGCAGGGTGCTTGACGACTCACAATTTCAGACAGACATACACCTTTGGCTACAAAAACTGGTAAATACCAATATCAGTTTTGACTCTACTAATGGCTACTAATTTGTCTTCTAATGCATCACAAGTAGCTTTCAGAAACACAACAAGTAGCCATCTTCTTTTTGCTACTTAAAGGCTAATCCATTTCTAGAGCAGGGAAACCATTGTTGTGAATACATTCTTATATGAACTCAGAGCACACCACATTTGCCAGTGTCCCCTGCTTATTCCATTGCACAAGTAAACAACTAACTAATCCTCTCACAGATTTCCAGGGCACCACTGAAACTCTGCTCTACGCTGATATCTGCTTAGTGTGCCCTAATAGGAGGATAAGCCTGTGATGCTAGAGACTTGGAATGAAATACTCATTTTGCTTGTGTAGGTGTCGGTCCTGCACAGGGTGGGCGCAGATGGGGAGCATCTTTATCTCCTCAACCACCTGCTCTGCTGTGCCTCTGGAGTTGGGAAGTGGGCAGTGCCCTTTCTACAGGTGAGGATAACTTCACTTTGGGCTTGGCCCGTAATAATCGTATGGCCAATGTATTTCTACTGTTTATGACAAAAAATGTAGAAATTAGGATGTGGTGGTTTTTAGATAGTTAACTATACCATTATTGCCTGATTACTGAAGTCTGTCATATGTATACACAGTATAGGGAATGCAGACTAACAGTGAATTATTTGTGCAAAGAAACTGAATGTTACATGAGATACACACAGTATGTTACATAAGTCCCATCTTTTTCACAGATTAAAGTGCTGGAAAATCCCTCTGGAGTGTATCACTTCATGCAGGCTCTGGCCATACTGATGTCTCCGGTCAGGTGAGGATAAGCTAGTCATCCAGGACCTTGATATATTGGGGGACGGGTGATGTACACACAGAATGTCACATGTCAGGAATAATCCGGCCAATCTGGCCTTTTGTCACCACAGGAACCGCGCAGACTTCCTTTGTCACATGAAGCCGTGTGAGACCAAGTCCCCCCATGCCAGCCTCTCTGGCCCGGCCTCTGGGAACTGGACCCTGGTGGATGAGGGTGGAGAGGAGGTAGGGCAACCCCACATCGGACAGCCTCACATTAGTCGTGTTAACTGGAAATCTTGTACAGTGTGGAGTAGAACACAGAAGACTTCAGTGGTGATGCATAAAATATAAAATGTACAATTTATATTGTAAGCAGGGTTGGAACAGGGTTTGTTTTTACTTTAACGTAAAAATATCTGGTATACAGAGAAGGACAGAGAATAGAATCCTATTAAACTGCATTCAGCAGCAGCAGCATGTAATTCTGTTCTAGTGTCACATCATAACAAAACAGTGAAGCACTGTTGTAGCAGCCTTCGTGTGTCCTTAAGTTGTTGTGGACCATTTGCTACATGGATAGATATGCCATTCTATTCCATCTCATTTTCAAATTGGACTGAATTAGCTTCCCAAGTCACATTGTGCTTACTCGACCGAACTAAAGTCAGAAGGAAAAGCAAAAATGGTTTGAGGACTGGGTGTCACCTAGCTGGAGGCTTTTCTCATGACTGTGTTGGACCCCTGACAGGATGAAGACCCAGACACAAGCTGGCTGTTGCTGTCTGAGGATGACCTCATAGCCCTTTTCTCTCAGTTTCCCTTTGATGAGCTCTTCAGACATTTGCTGGGCATGTCATCGGAAGGTAAAAAAGCAACTGCAGTCTCTCTGTAACAACAAGCAATGTGTTGTTTATTAATTTTACGCCCAGCTTGACTGTCGGTTGATATAATCATGTTTTTGTTTTGTTTTGCTTTCCGTTCTGTACTGCCCTCTTTAGGCAACTACCAGCCCCAGGCCACAACCAGTCAGAAAATGATGAAGATATTCGCCTTTGCCTCCTCTCTGGTTGAGCTTCTGGCTGTGGGCCTGCAGACCTACAACAGGGCTCGCTACCGGCAGTTTGTGAAGCGCATCGGCCACATGATCAGGTTGGTTTTCTCTTCTGGCCTCGCCCTTTGGATAAAGCAGATGTTCTGAACAGCCGCCAAGAGCACATTGATCAAGACGTGCTGGCTGGCATTTGAACCAGTAATGAGCTTGCCTTTGGAAGTGTTATTTTAATGCGATGTTTAAGAGTGGGATATGTTCTGTTCCAGGATGACTCTGTGCTATGTGAGCGATCACTGGGCCCAGTACATCAGCCTGACGGGAGTGGGCCGGACCACCATGCAGGAGCAGTCCTTCTCCATGGAGAAACTGCAGGTGGAGTTCGACCACCTGTTCCTGCGGGCCGTGCTGCACGTCCTCAAGGCCAAGAGGTGAGATGAGAGTAGGACAAAAAACAAATTGGATGTTGATAATTGGGTGTTGATATCAATTTGGGTCCTATTTTGACAGCACAAACAGCAGGCGGAAATGGCAGTGCATGCGCACTGTTGCACAAGCGATAAAGCGAGCAGTAAAGGTGTGATCAAAGACACTAAGTGGGCAGAGGCAGCCCTAAGTTAACTAGTGAAAGGTTTGGTTAAAGCTGACCATTAGTATTGTCGAGCAACCCCTTTAAACTGAATGCATCAGACTAATTTACAATGTAAGAACATGTCAATATTGCAGTAGTAGGTTTTGGACAGTTTCACAAGAAATAAACCGTAGTGCTTCTTCTGTTGTTCCAAACATAATTGTAGCTTGTCAGACCTGTTTTAAAATGCCCTAACACATCCCTTCGAACTTATCAGACCCTGGGAGACGTGCAAATGACCTGAACTCTGGCGCGCTAGCCAGCCATTTTCGCTGTCAAAATAGGGCCCTTCATGTTCTAATTCCCCGTTGGGTACACAAACTCATCATGAGCTATTTAACAGAACTTCAGCAGCTGGATGACATGATGGTCAATTAAGCCCAAATATCAACCACTTGTCAGTAAACTGTCAGCAAACTCTGACCCCAAATCTAAGCCCATTTGGATTCCTTTTATTCCTTATCAGTACTATCAACAGATGGCCCCTCATTGAAGCAAAACCCAGTTATTGTGGGCTGATCTCTGTGTCTGTGGCTGGCAGGTTGGGGATCTGGCTCTTCATGTCGGAGATGCCCTATGGCACGCTGTCCAGCGCCATGCTGTGGAAGATCTTCTACATCATGCACTGTGCCGAAACAGAGGGGCTGGATAGGCTCAGCTCCAGCCTGGGCGTGGAGCACTGCATCCAGGGCCTCAGAGGTGAGGCAGCCATCTTGCATTTTCATTACATGTATTTATTTATAGGTGATGTATGGCATTGGTAAGGTGTACATTTTTAATCAGAGTATAGCTGTTTTTGGCACTCTGAAATTTGTCCAGAGATTAATATTGTAAGCCCTGAAGAACTATTGTTAAAAGGAAACAATGTGCTTCACTTTGAACATCGCAGCCATAGTGTTCTCAAGCAAGAATGATAAAAAAAGAAACACTAAAGACATTACACCTGGTTAAACTTCTTCCATATAATTTACATTTTATTGTCTGTGCTGAAAAGAAATAATGACTCAAACAGCACAATTTTGTATTGCACTTAGGAGAAATATCACTGTAAAAATAACAATGACAAAAATAACAAAGAAAGAAAGATAGATTAATATCTTCCCTGTAGGGCAATTCATTCCTTGGCTTTAATTTGTTGATGTCCCACAAAACATGAGCACCTTGAGACAAAGAGGAATTTGCAAGAAATGTAGACCTGATTAATTATAATAATAACATTTCTCTCTCTTTCTCTCTCTCTCTCTCTCTATCTCTCTCTCTCTCTCTCTCTCTCTTTCTTTCTTTCTTTCTTTCTTTCTTTCTTTCTTTCTCTCTCTCTCTTTCTTTCTTTCTCTCTCTCTCTCTCTCTCTCTCTCTCTGTGTGTGCATTGGCAGAGCCCAGTCACCAGGAGAAGTTTGAGCGCTGGCTCTCGGGGATAAACAGCTCAGATGGGATCTGCCTGCTCACCACGTTTGCACACATGGCTCAGCCCAAGCGCACAGACGCCGACCCCGAGTTTGTCAGGACCATTGTGCTGGAGATATATGAGGTAACCAAGCGTTTAGGTGAAGGAGGTCGAGTCAGAAGAATGAACGTTTAAGGATTTCAGTTTACACCGTTCACTTCACTTTCTTTACTTTAGATATGCAGTAAATTGCACGTACATGAGGGAATTTTTTTCTAAGTAAATATTATTCTAAGTACTTGCTTTTTTTTCTGTTGGGAAAGCAAGTCTGTATTTTCCATATATATTCACTAGTTCAGTGTTGGATATTTGAACTGCCTGTGTTATTGCAGGTGGCCTATGTCACTGTTGCTACTCGAGAAACCTTCTCTAAGGTCGGGAGAGAGCTGCTGGCTGCCATAGCGGCTGCCCATCCTCATGTCATCTCAGTGCTGCTGGAACGTCTGGAAGAGACTATTGATAAAGTGGGCATGGTAAGCACTGCTAGGATTGATGGTTATCAGTGACCGTACTTAGTCATTGACTGTTTTTAAACAAGAACTGGCCCAAGACAATATTGTTCAAACAGCCTCCTTGAAACTTGCATATTAAAAAGCCTAATGTGCTTCATAAATAAAGAGTATACAGTTGTCCCCATGTATCATTGATCAGCTGAGAAAATCCAGTGACACGCAGAGACATCAATCAGAGGGCCTTGCATGCTGACTAATTTTCAAAGAAGCTTTTCAAACGCTTTATAGCTTAAAAAAAAAAAAGGTTTTAGGTTTATATAAATGCTCTGCGGTTTGTTGTTTGCAGGTGTCCTTGTACCTGTTTAAGGAGCTCCCGCTGCACCTGTGGAACCCTGTGGACAGTGAGGTGGGGGTGATCCGTGCCTGGCTGCTGGACTTCGGCCTCCCCGCCGTGGAGAACAAGCTGGCCTGCATCATCCTGGAGGGACTCAACTGGGGCTACCACCCTGTAAGCCTCACCAAGCTGTCAAAGAGACAACAATTTTAATCCAGCTAAGAATAGTAAAATAGTATCTTAGTGTTTTGACTCCTTTTATGGATTGAATAGATTGAGATCTTCTGGATTTTAAAGGCTCTTATCTCTGTGTGTCTGTGTCTGTCTGTCTGTCTGTCTGTCTGTCTGTCTGTCTGTCTGTCTGTCTGTCTGTAGAGTGGTTGTCTGGCCTTGCCGGATGCCCTGCACTTAGAGGTGGCTCTGCTAGCAGTGGAAGCCTATCAGAAATACCTCACAGATAAACCATACGGGGGCATCATCTCAGAAGGCATCAAACAGGTTTGTACACAGAATTCACCTGTCAGTGAACCTGTCAGATCCAATGAACTAGGGGAAACTTTTTGTTGTGGTGCCTGATTTGTAAACCGTGGCCATGCCAGTGTCTGCATCATCATGAAAACAGTTCACCCCATAATAACCTGCAGTTGCTCTTCTTCCCTCTGTGGCCTGTAGGTTTCCTATCTGGCGAATGTGGTTAGGCTGGGTCAGACCCCTGAGGCTTCCTTCAACCAGTGGGCCTGGGATCTGGTGCTGCGACTGAAGCTCCATGACCATGAGCGCAATCCCCAGAACGCCTGGAAACCTCTGCCCTCCAGTGCCCCACTGGTGCCGGATGTCACGGACATTCCCATAATGCACCCTGTGCTCAAGGCAGTCAAAGCGTACATTCCCATTGGCTGCTTTCTGGCCAATCAGATGACCACTACTGGCCACAGGTCTGCAACCTGATACAAAACACCCAAGATACCAATATAATTGTTACTGTACATGTGTTATAAAGGAGCTGCTTAATTATTTATACCAATTATTAATTAGGTTTTTGTATGTGTGTGTTTTCTGTGACAGTTTGGAGAAGTTCTGCAGCCAGGGTATTGCTTTGCTGAAGATCCTGGTCCAGTCCCACCACCTCAAAGCCGTGGTGCACGTTCTGGACAACATCCTACCTCTGGTCTACCCCTGCCAGTTCTACTTGCTCAAGAATGAACAGTTGAGACACCGGTTTCTATTTCTCCACTGTTGTACAAATGTTTGGACTCCAAAAAGACTTTAAATGTCATTGGGTGAGATTATTTAGGTGTTATTGAGTGGAGATACGCCTCTGACACATGCTCTTTGACACGCCAGATTCCTGAGCTGCCTCCAGATGTTTCTACAGCTGGATAGCGGGACCCCCCAGGGCGTGACCCAGCAGGTCACCCACAAGGTGGCCCAGCACCTCATCGGAACTTCCCACGGCGAGAACATCAAGCTCCTCAACAGTGTCATTCAGGTAGGGGTCACATGATGGGTGACATCAGATGCCCCCAGAAAAACAGGCTCCTGGGGCTTTCCAAGATCTCTGGTTACGCAGTGGTTTTATATATATGCACAAGGAAACCTGATGGATCTGAGAAGATGGAAAAATGTACTGTGCAAAGGGCCTCACTTTCCAGTTCTAATGAGTACCTTACAAAGTCAACACAGCGTTTGTGAAAGGCACTAATTCGATTTGTTTTTTCTTTGTGGTGTTGGACGTCAAAAAGTCTCTAGAGGCGCAAAGTCTGACAATACTGATCCCGAGCCAAAATGGCTTCCAGTGTACAATCCAACTGGTACTCTAGTATGTAAATAAACATTTAGCACTTCAATGACCTCCAATGGATGTATTGGATTTTCCCACCAGGTCCATATCCTGGAGAGTTCTAGAGCTGGCCGTGTGGGAGCGGCTGCGGTTCTGGAGTTCTGGGTGCAGGTTCTAACGGAGCAGAACGTCTGGTACCGGGACAAGACCGTGCTCTACCTTCTGGATCACCTGAGCCGGGCAGCTTTCCTGCATCAGCATGAGGAGTGCCTTCAGAAAATTCTCTATCAACAGCATAAGGTAGCACAGCCAGATTTCCACTTGCTTTTTTACCCACAGCCGAAGTACAGCATGCCAGACTCACCAAATCAAGCATAGATGCAGCTCAACATTACGATAGTGATATTCCAGTAACACTTGGGGCGATGTCAATAGGCCAATTCCCATAACAAATTGCTCAGCCAATATGTCTGTGTAATGTTGCCAGTCAGTATTGTCCAAAATCTTGCTCCATGCATCGTCAGCTTTTGACAGGTAGGGCAGATTAGAGTCGCAAATGGATGCAGGATTGGGTGTCCCCAGTTGTGATCCAAGGGATCAGGGTTTTTGTATTTGTTGACCAGTGTGGCGGATAATTGCTGACATTGACTTCATTTCTTCAGAATGCCTTAGGTTACCATGGAGACAAAGGCCTTCTGTCATCACTGATGGGCTGGATAGTGGCTGGAAATGTGACCCCTTCCTTTATTGAAGGCAACGCCATGACTGAAGAGGCAAGTCCCATTAGTGTTCTCTTGTTACCCACAGCTTTCAACATGTTAAAGAATGACAATAATAATTTTTGAAATATTGTTAACTTCTAAAAGCATACTTCACAAAACACTCCTTTGCTGCATTCTTCCTGTTTACTGATATTTCTAACGTGTTGCAACATCCTGTGGCTCAACTACAGATATATGCTACACATTCTATAGTCCTCTGCTGTCGTACACACCCTGTATGTTAATACTCATAAATAATTGAACTGTCCTTGACAGCAGCTGTCCTCTCAACTGCAACTGAGACGAGCTAGTTAGGGCTTTGCAGTGTAGCTCCCTATAGAATTGCAGCCAAACCTTCAGATGGTGTCTTAGCCGAGTGGATATTTCCAGTGTGATTTCATGTTCGAGCACTGAAGATTGAGGATTTGAGCCTAGAGTTGGCCAGTTTACTCCAGACAAATACGTCACCAAATCCAGATTGCTACTTTGACCCAGCTTTCAGTTTAATTTCTCTGCCTGATGTTGTTTAACTTTTCTCCCCAATCACACTGCCCTCTGTGTTTGCCTAGGTGTGGTTTGCTTGGCTGGTGTTGAACATGGAGACCATCTTCGAAGAGGACTCCCAGCTGCGGCGCTGTGTGGAACATGAGCTCCTGTCAAGCCCTGCCATACACCCAGACCAAGCCCTCAAGGTGCAGCCTATAGCAGGCTATTTATTATACACCACCCAAGAATGAACTATGACTTCAGACTGACATTACCATTAATTATGTAGCCTTACCTCCACATGCATGTAACTCGAGCCCAACATGTTGTAATGGTACTTCAGTGTTCATTTAACATTGCACCAGCCGTATTTTTGTAAATATTCACAGTGTGATATTATGCACAGTGTGATATTAATATATATATATTCTATAAAGGGAACATAGGATCCCCGCTCGGTGTTAATAGTAAGGCATAATGCGTGCGTGGTCTTATGTCCACCATCAGATAGCTCAGTAACCAAAACATAATTGTTTCCGCTGTGGACAGAAAGCTCAGGTGCGTCTGAAGATTCACGTGGTGCCCTCCCTGCAGAGGATGATGGTCTACCGCTGGGCCCAGCAGGCCCTGGCCACGCCCGCCGACCACCCGCTCCTGCCGCTGGTCTGGCAGAGGTTCCTGCAGCTCTACCTGCGCCAACCTGGCCCAGAGTTTGGGTAAAGACATGTTGGCTGCCTGCTGCCTTTGCTACTCTCTCATGGCTACAGCTTAGGGCTCACACTTAGAGCGATATCCTCCTCGAAAGCGGAAGAGATAAAAAACGAAATACAAATATATTTGTGAGATTCATTAGAATTCACTGACAGAGAGAGAGCAGTGGTATCTTTTGTGTTGTGATGGTCACTGCAACATTCACTGTGATTATTCCATTGCATACAGTGCAAACCAAAGATGCTCAAGAAGGTCTTTCGAGTTGAATACAAGTCATACATCTCTTTGTCATATGTCATATGCATTACTGCTACATGCATCTCTTGCGTGGGTTTTCTTCAGGCTGGAGGCAAAGGGCTGCATTGGGAAGCGGTACTTTCACACCTCGGCCCACGTGTCCTTGCTGAAGGACCTGGCACAGCGGCTGGTGGAGGTGTCCGACTTCCACCACGCCGCCAGCAAGGCCCTGAAGGTGCCGCGCTCCCCCAGCGAGGGCCTGGGAGACGGGGAGTCCCTGCCCGGAACCCCAATCACTCAGTGCATGACCTCCCCTGAACTGCACATCGAGCTCGTCAGGTACTTCTAAGCCACAGACACATAACACTGAAGGAATATTCTGGAATGATGAAATGTCTGCATTAGGGCTGTCAATAGATTAAAAAAAATTAACTAATGAATCGCACATTTTGAAATTAATCGCGATTACAAGTTTATCGATTAATTAATTAATTTAATCGATTAATCGCGATTAAAAGTTTTTTTTCTTCTTAAGACTAAATCTTATAAATGAACGAGTAATCACTTCATACAGCGTGTATTTTAGACACTGTTGTTTAATTGTAGTTTTTTTTTTTAAACACAATGTTGCCCCTCGACGGTAAATCGTAAGAATTTCCCCTGAAGCAATTCGAATCACCTCAATCAGCCCACTGTCCTCAACTATGTTGATGGGCCGACAGTCACCGGCAACCCAAATGGCAACCTTTTCACGGACTCGTCTAGTTATTTTCCTAGAGAAGTCATGGAGTGTGGGTTGGCGATCATCTAACCTGGGACTGCTTTCTGTCAGGTGCTTTGCATTAAGGTGATAACTTCAAGACGAGCTGCTTCTGTGATAGCTAAATTCAGCTTGACAAATGCTACATACAACTTTAGTTTTGTCGATTGTTCCATCATTTTGGCTCTTAAACAGAGACTTTCCGCCCAACAATCCCTCAGCTCTCTCCATCTTCAACTACCACAGTGGTTCTCAAACTTTTTCTGTCTTTCCCTACTTTGAACAAGGGGGGCTATTCAAGCCCCACCTGTCCCTCATCGCTCCCATAAAATGTCTGATAGAAAAAAAAAAAAAAGTCTGGCCTGATGTAATTCCCAATCCTCTTCTCTGCCTCGCTTCCTGTCATAACTCCATGTCCTATCCAAATAAAGGCATTTAAAAAAAAAAAATATATATATATTTTTTTAAAGTTGCGTTAATTGCGTTAAAATATTCTATCGCGTTAATCGCGGCCGCATTAATCGCATAGATTAACGCGTTAACGCTGACAGCCCTAGTCTGCATACATATTGTAATGTAAATTAAATGAAATAACACACATTTTCTCGTACTTTTTACTCCTTAATTACTTCAGACAACATGAACCCATCTTAAATTAAGCTTATTTTCTCCTGTCATAGGCTCTTTGGTGTCTTTGCCATGTGGCTGGATGATGAAAACCTACAGAATCGGGAAGTGTACCTGCCCTCTCTGCCAAAGCAGTATGATGCTCACAAGCTGGCCAAAATCATGCAGAGACAGCAGGTAGGGCTGCTGGCACTATCAACAAGGGAAATTACCCTTTCACACTGTGTGTGTGTGAGTGTGTGAGTGTGAGTGTGAGTGTGAGTGTGAGTGTGTGTGAGTGTGTGAGTGTGTGTGTGCGCATATGTGGTTGTGCTGATAACATGTAGCGTACTTATAATGTACAGTAATGTATATGATCATGTGTAAGTATAATGTTTGTGTTTGTGGTTTGGAAATTTGTTGCTATATGGAACTGTGTTCATGTGTCTATGTGTGTGGGTAATACATGTATAAACACAATATATGTCATGTTTGTGTGTGTGTGTTTTGATCAAATGTGGCCATGTACATCATGTTTGTGTGTGTGTGTGTGTGTGTGTGTGTGTGTGTTTCAGGAGGTGTGGATGGAGTATGTGAACATTGAGCGTGTGCAGCACGAGCTGAACGAGGTGCTGAGTCTGTGGCAGAAGGTGAAGGATGAGCCGTCCTTCCTGCACGCCACCAGCAACTCCATTTTCACCGACTTCATCAACCCACAGGCCGGTACGTCCAGCCCCGTCCAGCCCCGTCCAGCCCCAAACGCTCACCCCCTCACTGCTGTTGGGATTTTAATTTATCATTCCAGCTCCAGCCGTTAGTATGACCTGTCTTAAGAAGGAAGCAATTTGGAGTCGTCGTCTGCTTAAGTGTCGGGGCTAAATTAATGTGTGCAAAAAGTGTGTCTCTCAGTTCTCTAGAGAAGTGGTGTAATTACCCTCTCCTACTAGGCCGGGTATTGCTTAATGAGCTCTTCCACTAATGGGGAGTTTTATTGAGGGCACATGGGTGGTGGCGGAGCTGAAAAGGCTGTTAGCCTGTCGCCCTGAGGACACAGAGGATGGGCCAGCAGAATACTTGGGAGTGTAGTGTAGCCCAATACATTCATAACGTCCCCATGTGGCGGTCTACCGCCGTTCGATAGGAAGTAATGGTTTCTGGTACGTCTCTGTGTGTACTGGAAGAGGTCGCCCTTCCTGACTGGTGCAGTGGTTGTGAACACGATAGCACAGTTTATTAAAATACAACTTTATTAATATATTATGCTAATATATATACTTATACCTATATTAATATAGTATATTGACACATATTAGATATATACAACAACATTTTGGGATGAACATCCTAGGCCAACATAAATTAAAAGGAAAATGTACATTCAAATTTGCTCTGTTTCTCTTGTTCCTGCTGTGTAACATTTTCCTCTGCGTTTCCTCAGCGAGGGAGCGCATCCTAACCAACCTGAGAAAGCACAACGCCACGCAGGCGGCCCTGGCAGTAGTGCCCATGAGAGCGCCGGTGCCAGACGTTCCTACCACGTGTCTGTCTGACGAGGCCGCCTCCTCCGCACTCCTCCACGAGGCTCTCACCAAGCTCCAGCACCAGGCTAGGTGATTTCCCTCCCAAACAACATAACATTGCTCACACATAGAGATTCTATAGTGGAAAAAAGACAAGGCCTGCCTCTACACGAGTATCTGGTCATTGATGTAAAGATCAATGGTGTCCAGTATTGAGTAGATTCAGGTGTCATGTGAGGCTCACTGAGCAGCATCGATCCAAACGTCCTTGAAGAGAGCATGGTGCAGAAACGTCCTATGGCTCAAGATACCAGATGAAAGAAATCTCAGTTTTGTAACACAAGCAAACACCTTAGAATATCAATAGTCCTTATCCTAGTGCATGACCCTGTCCAAAAAGAGTAATAGCATCAATAGCATGTATACCACTCCACCACCAGTCATGTAACATTAATGTAGCACTGTCTTATTTACATCTTCACACTTCAAAGTGAGCCTTTGAAGTAGAATTTTCCACATAAGTAATTTATGCCAATTAAAGTGTAGCCAGTGCTCTCAACACTGCCTGAATATTTGTGATGTTGGATAAAAACTTACAAAACAACTCAAATTATTTTTCACTGAAACACTGTGTGTGTGTTTCTGTTTCATTCCTTCCTTTGTGTGTTTTCCTTCCAGACTTGCAGCGCTGCGAGAGACCCAGCAGGTGGCGCTGGACAGCGAGCTGCTGGAGCTGCTGCCTCAGCTCTACTGCAACCGCGAGGAGCAGCACAGCATGCAGCTGGAGTGCAAAGGCAAAGGGGGCAATCCCTGCCAGGGCCCCGCCCATGTCAGCGCCAAGGTCAGGGGTCACATCTGTTTCACCACATTCCATGCACACGCATTCATTCACACAATATCACCCTGGCCCCCTGTGATTGTTCCTTTTTTAACTAGCTAAGAGGTATTTCACCCAATAGCTCATCTATGAGTGAATTACAAATAAAAGGAATACTTCTGAAGAATTACCAGTTAACACTGAATTATATTTGGCTGTGTCATTACTCATCTAGTTACAGTTATTGGTTTGTGTACTATGGTTTACAAACATGTCTATAACATCAGCATTTCTATAAAGTTGTCCGTATATGATAACATCTACTAAATGGCCTGAGTGTGATATAAATGTGATGTGTATGTACTGATGAATGTTCTGTTGCGTGTGTGTTGTGTATGTTTATATCCTTGTGTGTGTGTGTGTGTGTGTGTGTGTGACGTGTCGTGGCCCCACAGTATGAGGGCATGCACCTGCAGGAGCCGATACAGACGCAGATCCAGTCCCTGAAGAGCGACATCAAGCAGCTGCAGGCGGACGCCATCAAGCCCCCACCCCAGAGCGTGGCCGAGGCCGCCGTGCACACGGAGAACTTCATCACGTTAGTGCCCTCATCATCCTCCCCATCTAGTGTTCTCAGACATCACACATTGGGGGATTTTACCACAAGTATATTTCTGAATTTTGGGGAAGCTTGAGGGGAAAATATGGGTTTTTCAACCATGGATAGGAGGTATGTTCCTTCTGACAATTAAATATGGAATGAATTGACTATTTGAATAGTCCAGTTGCAGATCTGCTCGAAAAGCTATAAAAAAAATATCTGAGATATGCAAACACCAGGATAATTGATAAGACACCTCTGCCCTTCCCTTCCAGTTTAATCCTTACGAATAGAAAATTGGTTTTGAATAGTTGATGGTTGGTTGCAAAGATGCTGAGAATTATATGCCCACACTGTTTAGTGCCCTGGTCAACGCTCTCAAGCTGCACCCATCTCCGGCCGTGCAGAGGGTGGGCATCGCCGCCTTCTACCAGGTGGTGTCGTTCGTGTGTGAGGACACCCTACGCCATCCACCCACGCGTCAGTTCTTCTCCTACAGTGTGGAGATCCTCGGCCAGGTAGGCGTCATGACGCACATGTTCAGTACCGCGCACACATGGTCTCAAGCACACTGTGTGTCTTGCATGCTGTGTTTTTGTATGAAGCTCAAACACACACATACACACACACACACACACACACACACACACACACACACACACAGAGTAATAGTTTCACCAATACATAAACACATATGAATACATTCTGTCACTAATGCACAAACACACACACACACACACACACACAACTCTAACACTGCTCAGACATTACCCAGTGCCCAGTTGTGTCCATGTGTGTCCAGTCCTCATGCGCGTGGTCCCTTCCCATTCCTCCTCCCCCTGTGGTGCTGGTGCTGTCTCCAGATGTTTATCCAGGGCACTCAGACAGAGTGCAGGCGCATCCTGAAGACCATCCTGCAGAACCCCCGGCTCTGCAACCTCCTCTCGCCGTTCTTCACCCCCAACGCCTCCCCTGCGGAGCTGGTGCTCCTGTACGAGGAGGTGGTCAACGCCCTGCACGCCGACAGCGGGGACGTCATCTTCATGCTCCTCACCAAGGTTTGGACCAGAACCAGAAGGACTTGGGACTCTGGAAGTGGGATCATGTTGTAGTGTAGTGGGGTGAAGGTCTTACTCACCACATGATGCCAAAGAGGATTTCCACTTGCATGAAAATTATGACTGTATTCTTTATCCGTGTCAACAATATTACCAATATTACTAATATTACCGTCATTGGGGTTCTCAGCCATGGAGTAACCTATGTTCTTCTGTCATCCTCCCCTCCCCCCCCTCCCCTCCCAGTTTGACCTGAGCCAGTGGTTGTCGGGGGCTCAGCCGGCCTTCCCAGAGCGCAGCCGCCTGCTGGAGCTCATCCACCTGGCCCTGGGCGCCTGTGGCCTGGAGCCCGAGCCCGAGGTCCAAATGCCCTTCAACCTCTTCTGCGCGCACTGGACCCGCCTGCTGCGCCACCAGTTCCCCGACCACTACAGCGACTTCCTCAGGCTGCTCATGCAGAGTACGTGACACCCCACAGTGGAATAGCTGGGCTGTGCCTGCAGTAGTCTTGTGGGGCCAGACGGGACCGCCGTACTCACAGATCCAGTCACACTCACCCCACTCACAGTCTGGAGACAACTCTGTGAAATTTGGGGACTAGAACTCTATTTAGAAGGAATGCTAACGAGGCTATGCTCACCTTTTCCTCTATGACCCACCTATCATGTCTGCATGTCTCCATACGCTTAGCCAAAGATTGCGAATCCTCTCCATGCCCTATCCTCTGGAGCTGTTGGAGTTAGTTTAAAAACTTCTGCTGCCATAAATACTCAGTCACAGTCTATAGTTCCACCCCCATTAAGTCCATACTTCACACTAGTTGTCTCCACACATTAACTGTTAATATACGTCTGGCCACAGATGTCTATACTTGCAGAGGCTCCATCTCCCTCACAGCCCTTTAGTGGTGAAGGCCTTCATACTGTGTTTCTCTCTGCAAATGCAAATAAGCAGTTGCAGTTGCAACTAATGAAGTGTTTGAAATGAGAAGAGACATGGCTAGCTGTATTATTTATGCTAGAAGTCTTCAGCATCGCTAAAGATGAAGGGCTTGAAGCTCAGCAGTGCTGTTGCTGTTGCCGTTGTCATTACTGATTCATATTCATCACCATCAGTTCCCCTGAGTGTGCTTTGGCTTTGCAAATTTAACACTGCAGGATATAAACATGATGTGCTCTTGATGTGTGTATCTGTGTGAGTGTGTGATTATGTGCCTTTGTGTGTGTGTGTGTGTGTGTGTGTGTGTGTGTGTGTGTGTGTGTGTGTGTGTGTGTGTGTGTGTGTGTGTGTGTGTGTGTGTGTGTGTGTGTGTGTGTGTGTGTGTGTGTGTGTGTGTGTGTGTGTGTGTGTGGATGTGTGTTCGTGTTGATGAACGGCAGGTTCCTCTGAGCAGCTGCTGAGCCCGGAGTGCTGGAGATCTTCCCTCAGGGCGCTCGGCTGCTCCCCGCACCCACCCAGGAAGAAGACCGCTAAAGCCTCCACCTCCAGCTCCACCTCCTCCCCATCCACAGCTGGCTCTGGGCCCGCGTCCATCTACCTCTCCCCACAACAGGTAGCTCACACTGCCCTCTCATCAAAGACAGCCAGCTTGTCTGATGCCCAGTTATTTCGGTGGTGCTGGTTGAGAAGAAAAACTTTGATATGGCCGCTGTCTTGACTTGTGCGTTTGTTTCTTTTCACTTGTTGTAATGAGGCCCAAGTTATTGACTTTGTCATGTGTCTCTGTCTCAGGTGGACGAAACGATCGAGTGGCTGTCAAACTACTTCCTGAAGCTCCGTCTCTCTAAGGGGGACTTCCGCAGCTTTGGGCTGCTCTCCAAGTGGGCACCCTACATCGAGGAGGTGAAGGCCTTCCTGGGGTACCTGGTCAACTACATCATCAATCAGGAAGTGAACAACTGTGCCAAGGAACCACTGGGGAGTGCAAGACTACTCAACAGTAAGCGCTTAACGACGGAGTGATGTGTGAACTCCTGGTGACAGACCCAGAACCCATACTAATGTGTTTGTGGTTTCAATTGACATGAGCACCCTGGTTGTATTTCAGTTCTCCAGGATCTGCAGTCTAAAATGGCCAAACTCTTTAAGCCGTGGATTCTGGTTTTAGACACCGATGATGCCAGGTAATGTCCACCATCTGTAGTGTGGCTGCCATTTGTAATGCAGTATTTTAGGGACTTCAGAAGTCTTTTGGCCAAATTTGCACATTTTCAATACAAGAAAGAACTTGAGAGTAAGAAAAGAGTGTGACTTTTTCTTGTCAGTAATCCCCGCTGCTACCCCTGGCTTGAGTCAGACACTGTGATTGCAACTGGCCTGGTGGCCCTGTATGCCCAGCTGACCGACACCTTGCATGAGAAATTCAAAGGTAAGACAAGGACCTTTCTTTTCAACAGTCACATAAAAAACCCTTTTTTTCTCCAGTCAGGCGATGAAACAGAGCAGGGGTGTTCTTCTAATCTGAGGTGGTTTGAATGGACCTGACCATGTGTGTGTGTGTGGGGGATTGTGTGTTGTGACAGATCGTTTGATGCCGGGACAGAGGGGTGCTCTCTGGCTTCACCTCATGCACTACTGCAAGAGCTGCACCTCCCCTAAGATGCCAGAGTACCTGCTGTACGCCTACCACAGCGAGTACGGCCACCTGCTATGGAGAGACCTGCTCCCAGACCAGGCCCTCATGAGCCAGTTCTTTAATGTGAGAGGCCTTTGTTTCGTATCCATATTCAGCACATCCAGTCCACTGATACGACCATTTCAAATTACTGCATTACTGAAGTTTTGGAGTTTGGAGCTTTCGTTTTATTTGGACGGCTGATTTTTCATGTATACCACAAAAAGTACTATGAAGTCATATGCATCCTGATCCTGTGCATTGTAAAATGCAGTCAGGAGGTGGAATGTTGTGAGTCTCAAACATGCTCGTAATGGAAAAAACAGGTGAAAGATAGTCAGTTGTCCAACATAGCACTATATCTTCTTATGTGTTTTTCTCATCTTGTATCTTGTTATCTTTAATCCAAACTCTAAAATTCAAACAAAACAAGATATATATTAAGAAGATATAGTTAATGGGTCAAGGGGCCCATTTAAATAATCATTTAATTGTTTCAAGTCCTGCTTCTTAGCCTTAGCCTAAGCTCTGCTGTCAGGTGTGGATTTTGAGTGTCCCTCTGCCTAATGTGAACATCACTGTGCTACTGACTCCAGGTGGAGCGGGGCAGCCCCAAGAGCTGCTTCCTGTTTATGGGGGGCCTGCTGTGCGAGGTGAACTGGGTGAGCGTGCTCAGCGAAGCCCTTGGCCCCCAGCCCAGTCCTGAGGCCAAGACCATGGTGGTCTATCTCCTCTACATGATGGTGTTCCTGGCCAAGGAGGACCACTTGCTTAGCAAGCCTGTGAGTGATCTGTGTAACCGGCCCTGTCAGCTCTCCCGTCTAGACAAGAAACACGTTACATATGTCACAATTGATTGCCAAAATATCTTATTTGGGATGGAGGTTGGTGTTAGTTGGGGTGTTGATTGTGTTAGCTGCAATCTTCATCAGAAGTCATAATACGCTGTGTGATGGACAGTCTTTAAATCATTTTGGGTGCATACGATGGACACGGCCCATGTGTTTGGTTAGCTGAGGTTTGTGATGTGTTCGGGTGTTGATTGTTTGTGGTATTCTGTCCGTCAGGAGTCGCCCCTGCTAAATCTACTGGGACAGTCCAGCAGTCTGCCCTGGGACTTGGTGGATCACTCCTCCTACGAGAACGTCACTGGCTACGTCAACACCCACTACCCCTCTTCCCTCATCCTCAGCCATGACGCATCCTCCCAGCAAGTCGTCAAACTCCTCAAAATGGCCGCCGGCTTCGGGCCCAGTCTGGAGGGCAAACAACACGGGGTGAGCTGGAGCCAGACCCCAAGGCTGTGCACAGCATGAGCACTACAATTCAGTTCACAGTATAGTCATTCACAGTGACCTCATGAGTTGACGTGGCAGTGTTGTGTTTTTGTGATGAAAGGACATGACGGCGAAGTGCCAAGCCTTCCTTCGCCTGATGGTGCGGTTCCTGACCGCCCTGGACCAGAATGGGAACATCAGTCTGGCTTCCCTGGAGGTGGAGATGGAGAAACTGCTGGAGTGCATTGTTGTGTTCAACCCACCTGGTAAGACCAAGACGACTTAACCCCTCTGTTGCTCCTCAGCTGGCTCTGTTGGTGGTGTGGTTTCAAGAATACCCGTGTTGGTTAAGCCACTGGTTCAGTGATATTGGAGCCAATGCATCTGGGAATTTGTTACATTTACATGTGAAAGAAAATGAACAATGAAAAGAGATTAAACAGCAGATTTTATATGCAGAAATGCACAAATGTCCACCACCCATCACAGCCACGAGCATGAAGGTTGATTTCCTTGTGTCTGGCATGTGGTATGTCTCCCCCTGTCCCTCCATGCAGAGACGGACCCGCAACAGAGGCACATGGCCACATGCAGCCTGTTCGCCGAGCTCCTGACTCTTCTCAACGGCGCCAGTGTCTCCACGGCCGAGGGGCTGGGCGCCAAGCTGCACAGCTGGGTGGAGAAGAGGGCCCGCGGGCCGCTGGTGCTGCCCCTGCTCACCGCCGCCTGCCACTGCCTGGCCTCCGTCCGCCACATGGCCCGCGCCACGGAGGCCTGCATCCACTCATACTTTGCCGACGGTGAGTGGAACAACGCTCAACCAAAGGCTGCTGGGAGATTAAGTAGAATTTATAGTGGAAAATATGTCCTCAAAGTGCTGAGATGATGGAGAACCATCATGCTGATTATAGATTATAAACCATAGAGATAACTAGTTCTGATCTAACATGAACGTCAAAGTAGACATGGCCTTGTTGAGCTTGAGCGATGGTTTAGCTCTTTTGGCTATTTGTTTTCATCTGCTTCCTTTCATGTCACCTCAGGAGGTTGCCCTGATCAGTACTCTGGCTGGGGTCCCATTTTGGTGTCGTTGCAAGTGCCCGAGCTGACCGTGGAGGACTTCCTCCAGGAGAGCCTTTCCCTGGGGAGCTTCCTCACTCTCTACGTCTACGTCCTGCAGAGGCTCAACCTGGAGCAGACCGTGATGAACGAGAAGAAGACTCTGGCGCTCCTGAACAACTGGCTCAACCAGGTCTTCCCCAGGTATCTTTGCCCTCATCTTTTACTAAATCTGCTCTCTATATTTGGAGATTTGCGTCTGAATTTGAATAGTAATTGTCCTGCGATTGAATAATGTGTTGGAAGGAATAATGTTGAATAGGCACATTTGTGGTATATGTTCACGTAGCTGAAGATGAGTAGGCTCAGATGTTACAAAGTGAAGACAGCACTTGTTTGTTTCTCCCTTGTACTGACCCAGCTGATTCTCATTAGTTATGCTCTCTAATTAAGTAGCAGTAGTTATGAAATACAGAGAGTTGACCTAATTCAATGGTAAAACGTCAAGCTTCAGATCCTAAAGGTATAAGGCTTTGTCAAGGTCTCCCACAGTTAAAGGTGCAGTCCACGATTTTAATGTAATACTTAATTTGTCAAATTCAGCGAATTGCTCCTCACAATCCTCTTGCTGTCTGTTCAGTGTGTGACAAAATTCGTGCCAGTCAATACATTTCTTCAGGAGCACAAAAGGGAGGGGTGCAATGGGATTGGCTGTTGAGCTTAAATATATACAACTTTTTGCCAGAATCATAGACTGCATTTGTGAAATTGAAATTGTCTTTTCTTTCCCCCAGCGGCCCGGCGGACGAGGCCAAGCTCTTCCTGTGGTGGCACAAAGCCCTCCAGCTGATCCAGGTGCAGGTGGAGCAGGGTGACGGGTGTGCGCTGGACTACCTGATCCTCACCCTGCAGGGCTTCCAGGCCCGACTGGCCCTGCTAGGGGAGGAGAGGCTCAACTCGGGCATCCTGGGAGCCATCGGCCTAGGCAGGAAGTCCCCACTGTCCAGCAGGTATGGAGAGGCTATGGGGAGAGTCTTGTGTGAAGCTCACAGTACCAGAGGTTCTGCCAAGGGGCTCCATGTTGCAAAAAAAATCTTATTGGCAAGGACTTACTAGGGTAAATGTACATGAGAAGACCAGCAGTGGCTATTCTGAAGCTTTGCAAGCATGACATTTGCCTGTAGTTCTTTGCATTTGATTCTCAATAGATCACATTTTGTTGACACATTCGCTCACATGGACCATTTTGCTCCTGCTGTGTTATGCTATGCCGTGTGGGCATTAGACTGCCATGTCAGACTATTCTCTCACGGTAGAGGTGTTGATGGGGTGTTGATTGAGGAGGTGTTGATCTCACGCTCCTCTCAGGTTCCGAGTCGTGGCTCGCAGCATGTCTGCCTTCCTCCTGGTCCAGGTGCCTTCAGAGAACCAGCTGCGCATCCAGCCCAGCCCCAGCCTGCCGCTCTCTCCCAAAGCCCAGCAGGTAAAGCCATCGGAGGGGGGTTGTGGAAGATCAGGACTATGTTAGGAGGAGATTTAGATGGGTGTCCATTCCTCAGAGATGTGTCCATTTAACTAATGCTTCTGATTTAAGTGAGTTGACACAGTTGATGCCATATATTTTATCAGTATAATGCACTCACTGGGAATCAAAGCCTGGGGTACAGCTGACAGCTGAGCTACACAGGATCAAAGGGTAGAGCACAGTGCAGTAGAGAGGAACCAAAACAGGAGTTGTGGTTCTCCAGCTGTTCAGAATTATTTTACGGTACAGCAGCTTGTCAGAAACAGGGCGATTTCAGCTGCTTCAACAAATTGTGGGATCAGGTTTGTTACTTAGAAACATGTATTCTCAGATGCTATCTAAGGCGTCTTACAAATTAGCATAGCATGTGCTCTCCCCGGGAATCAAAGCCATGACAATAGGGTTATAGCAGCAGAGCTAAAGGAAGACAGGGCAGACAAATGTAAAGTAGAGAGGTGAATCCAGGACTTGCTTTTCCTCTGCCGTTATGAAGGCTTCTGAGCTTGCCAGAAACGCATAGAACTGCGCTCAGGTGTGTTATGACTGGATCAGGCTGTAGTCCCGCCGGATGCTTAGCCCTCCAGGTGGCCAGTTTCTTTAGCTCAGGAGATGAGAGTGTGTGTGTCTTTGAACCTGTCTCCAGGCCCTTGCTGTGCTGGAGTCCATGTCTGCCAACAAGCAGTATGCCGAGCTGCAGGAGGCCGTGGACCAGGCCTGCCAGTTCATCAAGTACCCCGGGCACTGTCTGCGGGACATCAACCGGCTCCTGGCTGTCCTCATCAACTCCCTGTACAAGGACATGAACTACCTGGACATCATTCGTTAGCACGCACGCACGCACGCACACACACACACACATATGAGCACGCAAACACATACTCACATAAATACCACACACACACACACACACACACAGACTCTCACCGCCTTCTGGCTAGGTGGTTACACCATTGACTGTGTGGCAGAAACTGAGAATCATGAGTGGGACATAACTGGATGGTGTATAGTTCAGAAGAACTCATCCATTCCGTTGACAGAACCACGAGAATAGGCCTTTTTTCACACCATTATGTTCTGCCGTTTTAGAAGAAATCAGTCAGGCACTAAAGCTTGTGGCTGGGGTGCTCTGATTCCTATCCTTTCGTTATGCACAGTAGAATCATCCCCTCACAGCTGTGCGTAGGCACGGAGCAGAGATGGTCTTGTTGGCTCCTTCCCTCCCTGTCCCAATGCATATATTTGCAACCTTATGGCCTTCATGCTTGAAGAGTGTAGTAGGTTTGATCAAGTTCTCGTGTGCTGGGTCAGTTTAGTTGGCTTATTTTTCTTTGCCTTTCTCTCCCACTGTCTGCCTTCATTTAGAAACATTTTAATGGGAAATAAAACAGAAATTGTGAAATCATATGGACAAAATTAAGGTTTGGACAGTTGCCAGTAAGGTCTGATTGTTTGTTTGACCATCAGGTATTTGCACTGAAACACGCTTGCTGATCTATGCTGTTGAAATTCTTTTTGCCAAACTGCCATCAGCACTTTCTACTGTTTGCTATTAGTATAGTCATACAATTTTTAAACCCCCTTCAATCTAGTGTAACCTGGGACTGTTAGATGTGCCACAGGGGAATATCTTGGACATGCTAAATTCCACAAAATCTTGAGGGCGGGGTGTTCATAATCATAACAGGCTCCACCCATCCTAATTTGGGTCACTGGAGCATGGCCTTGGTTGCATAGCTACAGCATGTTGACACATCATAGCAATACTGCGTTCTGCCAGTGGTGCCCAGGCTCTTCTGAAGAGCCCGTTTAGGTCCTGATATGTAGACTGTTCTCTCTCTCTCTCGATCTCTCTCTTGATCTCTCTATCTCTCTCTCTCTCTCTCTGTCACATATCGTACTCAGTTACCAGGCACTTGAGTATGCTCAGAACTATGAGGCAGCCAGGTTGTAAACTGTTTGCATGCTTCGCGGGTGCTGTCAGAATCAATTTATTTTCTCTTCCTTCAGCCTATTTCGAGACGACTGAATCATCTTGAGTCATGCCGTTTTTTGTCGTTGTTGTTTTGAAATCGCAGACGCGCAGCAGAGCAGTGTGTCATTTGAAATGATCAATACCCTGTGCGTGCGCAACTTTGCCAAGTTGGGATGTGCGGATGTGAGTCCAGTTCATCTGCTTATATTTATATCGTTTATAAATGTTCAATAATATTGTTCAATGTGAATGATGGTCCGTGTACATCATCAAATGTGCTTGTGCACACACACACACTTCTACTGAAGTCCTACAGACATGCTCACAAACGCTGTTGCACTTTTCTAGTCCCACAAGTTTGTCAATCAGTTGCTTTTAAATCAAATTCCTTGTTTTATTACATTTTATCCATGTAATATATGCATTTGAGCCTAGGATGTCATATACATAAATACATGTGTATGATGGAAGCATTGCGATGTGATATCTCACAGTGTTTTACCAGCCTTAAGTTTTGTGTGCAGCCTCTTCTGGGTTCATGTTGTCAGATTGTTTGCACCATGAGTTTCTTTTGTTCTAAATACATTAACCAAAAGTGTGAACCTGTAATCTTTTTGTGAGCTGATAACCTGCCGCCATGATCTCAGCATCTCCAGTCTCATCTATCAAATGGTTTCTCTCTCTGGGTTGCTCATATAGGGCCATCTTTTTAAAGCTTTTAGCCTTTAATCAGACAGGATAGTGAAGGCTTTTTGACAGGAAATGAGCTGGAGAGAGAGATGGGGAGTGGGATCGGGAAGTGACCGCAGGTCGGATTCGAACCCGGGTCCCCGTGGGGGTTCAGACCCATTCATGGTCGGGGATGCTGCTTGCACCACAGCTCCCCCCATGTAGGGCCATCTTTTTAAACAACATTTAATTTATTATATTTGAAGAATACAAACATATACAAACCTCAGTTTCTTTCAAAGTTGTGTGTCAAGTTCGATTAAAAAGTATTACATAGGTACATTTACACTAAATTAGGAAGTAGTTTTCCCCCATATTTCCTGTGTGGTGGTCTTCAGATTTAGTTTGTTCCAGCTCTTTAAAGACTTCCTTTTACCATTTTTGCCAGAGGAACACTATGCCCACTTTGCCCACTTCAGTTGCCATGGAGACCCCACGTAGCAGGCTACGACGAGATGGAATCAAGAGGGGGGGCACATTCTGATCTCGCCCAGACAGCAGATGGGAAAAGTGAGACACGGCGCGTCCCAAAACACAAAAGATAGACGCTGGCTGCCTCGCTCCCTCTTTATTCCCCAGTGAGTTCCACCCTGGCTCGTGTCTCGCCTGAGTCACACAGGTTTTACACACAGGACGTGTGAAGCACAGTGACTTTTCCCCACACCCACTTGGATGCCATCTGTCTCATCTGAACAGGCCTGGTTACACTCACAGCCTATCTTTCGCATTGATCCCTTATTGATAAGGGTTTACTGTTAAATTGGTATAGTTCTGGCTCAGGTTGTATTGGATGTCCATAGCGTGGAACTGCTGTTAACAAACAGCGCAGTGGTGTTTCATATGTTTGATCGCGTGAAGAAAAGTAATTTATTCTCTACAACTCTCAGCTTGCCCTCACTGCATTCTCCACCAACATCGGCTCCAAACCGGCAAAGACAGATCAGCCTCAAGCCTCAAGTCCGCAAAATGAAAATGCCAATGACAGACGAAGGCCAGGTTGTGCGACTGAAATGGCAGAACCAGATTGTGCCGACTCTCCGTAGGATAAACACGATCCAAGGACCTGCGCTAAATGCCAGCACTATGGCGGCACCTCCTCCGCTGTCTGTCGCTTCCTCCATTACTTCTGCAGTCTGACTGCCCACCACACAAGCCCATCTCCTCCCTCTCCTCCTCCATCCCATCATGGTCACAAGTGCTGTGACTACCACTTCATATTAGCTCTTAGCACTTACATCATATAGCACAAGTCTGAAAAGCATAGGACTAATTCATCAGTGTCAGGCATTAATGATGTCACTGTGAAAAGAGCACCCAAACATCATTTATGCTGTCATTTAATCAGGCAGTTTTGCTCCACCCACTGGTCGAGTAAGTCAGTATTGTTCCTGTGTACTGAAAGTTTTTCTTATGGACTCAGTTCTAATGGCTCCATTCCTGCAAATCTGCAACTGTTGTCTTTCGAATGCATAAAATCAAACCGGTTTTTGTGCAGATTGAAGTAAAAGTCAATGGAGCCCCCGTAGAGAGACTGATCGATATTGCCGTGGAGAGCCGATACTCCATGCCACTGTTGTCTGGGGCACACACTTCATCAGCATTCATGTCAGGCACTTATCATGCAGCTTGTACTAAATCTACACTCACTTCATTTTGAATACGTTTGAAGCTCTCTCTCTCTCTCTCTCTCGACTTAATGAAATGATATTAATAGATCCTCTCGCCACTAATTCAAAAGAGAGAAAAAAAGCTAAAAGACGTGTGTGTCCTTTTAATGAACTTAAAATCTGCGCTCATAGAACTGGGCTTTCTCCTACTTTACCAACACCTGCAATTGCAGGACAGACCTAATCCGTGCAGTGGTGATGGTCTATGGACGTCTGAGGTGAACACAACATGCATTTCATGATTGATTGGTTACATCCAAGGAAACTAATGCAATGCAAATCATGCCCCCTGTGTCAGTCTGGAGTAATGGCTGAAGAACAGCAGTTTTAGCCACATCTTGCTCTAACTTGTGTCGGGACTAAAAAACGTCCCTTTAGGCCTTTTCTCAAAGCTGTGGTGTTTTTTTGGTAGAGTGTTTGGTAGATGTGTTTATTTTCTTTTGATGCATATACAGATATTATCCTGGGTAATGAATTAGCCTTACTGCATAGCCTCAAGGTGAAAACTCGCTCTTTTCCTTCAATAAAAATTCATTTGAATTCCCTTTCTGCTGCTTTATATTAATATTGATAGTGCACTTTTTCAGGATGCAAATACCAACAGTATATCATATTATTATATACTACTGAAACTATTTCCCTGAGTTGTTTTTTGATGTGCTTCTGTGTTTTGGTTGGTCAGTGTTCAAATTCTGAATTTTGCTGAATTGGTGCATGACTTCCACACTTTCGAGCATTGATTTATTTAACACACAAAAACAATGAAAAATGTCTCGTGAAAAACGTGCAACACAACAATGGCTCAACTGATAGTGCCTCTATTTTGATTGCAATGGTAGCGATCAAACCACATTTCACGGTCAGTTTGAATTACAAGCTCAAGTCTAAAGATGGAAATATTCAGACATCCAGCCTCATTGAGCAACTCAAAGCTGTGGGATTCCTTGTACTGAGACTGCAAAAGCCTGTCTGGCACTGGCAGCCTCTGGCTTCATGTTTTTCAGTGCACAGCGAGCACTCCTAGACAGGAGAGATAGTCATTAGTATGCTCTGGAAGCACTTTGGTCATCACCACAGCAACATACTGTTCCCGCAGCATACTGGAGTGCAGACAGCCTTGCCTCATCTGAACTCCCGTCAGTGGAGAGGTGCTCTACCTCTGAGGGAAATACATGCACTGTCTGCCATTTGCATTCCAGATGAGCAGTTTGCAGTCAATTTGCAGTGTAAATGTGAAGACACAACTTAGAATGTAAACTAAGAAAAAAACTAAACACTTTTCTTGAGAAAAGTGTAAAATATATGTTTGTTTATCCAAAGAAACAACAAAAGAATCTGAGTGTAGTACTTCAAATTTTGATGTCTGTTCGTCATTCAGTCTAGATCTCATTGGAGTAAGAGTGTGACCACACTAACATTTCATCATGATGTAATCACAGGCCTTATCCAAGCCCTCCAGCCACAGAGACAGAGATTTATGCCTTTAATATGGCGGAAATTCTGAAGCTGGGCACCTTCACTACTTATGATTTGGTGCCGCTCAGGCATTGCCATGTAAAGAGTTATCCTTTAAATTACTGTGGCGATGACCAAGTTGAGAAATGGACATGGGTCTGTATGCATTGCACCTGTGTGGCAGACCCCCTCCGCAGCTCACCACTAATGAAACACATGATCTGTGGGAACCAGCTGCTAGTAGGCAGTGACAGATTGTTTTTAATTTAGTGTCTAAGTCATGCTGCCATGCGTTTCACATTAAGACTGATGAAAACGGCTCCCATTTAGCGCAGTGTGCAACTCCTTGTGTTACATTGCAAATAGTTGACACTGTGGGGCCCAAAAGGCTCATTTGTTAATCGGTTGTCCATCTGCCAAGTGTTTAGTCGAGTTATCAAATGTGTGTGAGTGTTTGCAGATGCATCATCATGCGATGAAGTTGGGACTTTACAGCGGTGGACATCTGGACCTATCTGTTAACACTGAAGGGGGCTATAACCAGAAACAGACTCAGGAAGCAAAGGAGCTAACTGGTATACACGGTAGGCATGCTATGACAGATGGCTGAATGCCAAAGGTATTTACAACAGGGAAGGACTCACCCTCAAAGATAGCGCCCTTTAAGTCACACTCTCATTTAGGAAGCGCTGTGACTAGTTTAGGGAAGGGTGACACACCTGTTGCTCCATGTAGAGACCCTGGTAATTTTATGTTACACTTCCTGGTACCATGCTGAGTGAAGACCCTTTCTGTGCTTGGCTCTGATAGGCTGGCCTTCCAAACCACCCCCCACTTCTTCCTTGTGTCCAGAGAAACATAAATAATCCTGTACTGTTTTATATTGTCTTGTTATTGATTTATATTGTCTCGTATTGTCAAAACTTTGATAACACATTTGATAACACACCTATTCACCACTTTATTTGATTCCCACAACTTCAAGACCTTTAGTGTGTGTGCGTAAATTAGCATAACATATACATTTCGTAGTGTGTCATACAAAATGTACATACAATACATAAACTAACCATAATTTGTGATACATTAAATTTGATGCCACACCAGAGTGTGAATGTGATATATTTCTTTCAGAGTTATTCACAAATTGCTTATTCAATGTAACGTAATGCAACTCTCATACCATGATTACCTCAATAAGCATTAACAATCAAGCATTCGCTCTCTGTCTGGCACAAACACAAGCCTGCCATCATCATTTGCCCTTAATCTAAACAACTGGGCATAACTTACTGTACACATGACGCACATTGTGCTCAATCCTCTTCTGTCAGCGAGGAGATGTGAGCTATTTTTGGCACTAAATCTGAAATGGTGTTCTCACTTAATTGGTGTTCAAGGCCCGAGCTGTTACAACGGGGATAGGCGAAAACTGATAGACTGTCTGGCTCTGCTGTCTGGCACTGTGCCCAGTTGCCATGGTTACCACCGTGGGGTCAGTTGTTTGGGATAGACCTGATGTCTGGAGCCTTCAGATGGCACATTGTATATGGAACTCTGGATTATTCAATAGGCTTGCATTGTGAGACCCATCACAAACATTCTGTCATTCTCTCTCTCTCCTGCTATAGTCTGTGAAGCACTTGTGTAATGATGCACTTAGTGATGCAATGAGATGTTGACAGGTATAGCAGACAAATAATTCCAACACACGCACACCGGAACTGATCATATTTTCTTTCATTTTCAGCATTGCTGCTCACATTCAGCGGGACTGTACACAGTAGTACTGTAATGTCCTTTATCTTCATCAAAGACCTGCCTCAGTGTTGGTTTAAGATTTTCCACCGGTGGATTGTCTCTCAGCAGACACTTCCTGACTCACACAGATAAATACACACACACAGACACACAATCATGTACACGCATCTATACACAAACAGCCCACACGGCGAGAGAGAATGAGCCTTTCCAGTCACACTTGCAGACATGTGAGTGGGCTGCTGGGAGATTGGGAGAGAGTATCTGGCTGCTGTGCTCTGATGCTTTCACGCTGTCTGCTCTATTGTTTCCATGGAGAGGCCCAGGTTGTACGTGTGTAGGCTTCACCGGGCAGTACAAGAGTGGAGACCCAAAGGATCTGAAGAAAACTCTATCTTTTTTTATTTTAAACTGCACTGTAAATCTCGCCCATACATGAGGTGTCATTGAAGTCAAACTCTTCGGCGCAGGCAAAGATAGACAGTATGAAGCTTATGGGGAGTCCAAAATGTCGTAGTGGGAGAGGTGTATCCACCCATCCACTCTGCACTAACACAGCATGTGACATTAATGCAGGTGCACTGCCAAATCAGCTCTGACTCCTACCTTGTCCTTTCAGAGGGTGCAGTATGCACTCTTCCTGTTAGTCACCCGCTCTCTCTCATTCACACCTCAAAGCCGCCCTCATCTGAGGGATGGGTGATTCATGTTAAGGCCTCTGTGACTTCCATCCGCAAGTCTCGATTGCAGTGTGACCGTATGATTCTGCCTTGCACCCTGTCAGCAGTCCAGTGCTGTCTTTCAGACCCGTGATAAACAAAGATGACTTTCAGAGAGAGGGAGGGGAGTAAAGAGAGGGAGGGAGGAGGACACTTTGTGTTTTGTGTGAGGCCATGGAGTATCCGGACAAGATCAAGTCAGAGCCCTTTCAGCTATTCTCCGTTGATTCAGTTAAGCAAAATGGGAAGACTTGCTGTTAAGTCACCTAATTTCGATTTGTAAGTGCATGTGTGTGGGTCTGTATGTGGGACAGGAAATAATTCCACCAACATCAGTCTTAATATTACTCACTTTTGGAAGGGGACAACATAACGAAAGCTTATGCAAATGTTCTACCAGGACACACTGTCTTCGTCAGTCATTCATTTTCTTCATTCATCACCTTTGCCCAATAGCTAGCTTACATCCATGTCATGATGATGGACCTGACACATCTCTCAGCTGCGCTCAAAACGCAGATTTTCACATTCACACCTCCACCTCCCAGACAGCTGTTGGTCCTTGATGTCTTGATGTCCACAGGGTAGGCTCATCACCCCTGCCTTCTCCACTAGGATCTGCGTTTGCTGAATTGAGGGCAGTGGCCTACTCCAAAAACTGTTAGATGTCTATATCACGGTTATTGTATGATTGTAACATCCTTCCTAGGATTAAGTCTTAAACTCTATTTAGGCCTCTCAAGTCTTTGTGATGGAATGAGAAAGATGTGAGAAAAAGGCAGAACATTGTGACAGGAGAAGAGAGGTTATATAGAGCTGTAATCTGTTAGAAAAAATTCCATCTAAAATACACTATTTGTTTTGATAAAGTATGCTGCTAAACTGGATTTGAGCATGTTCTCATGTTTTAAACTGTCAAGGCCATGACAAACTCACAGAGTCTAATACCAAGTAAGGCAAGACAAGGCCATCGAGTCTCTATATCCGTAATCTTTGTCCTTGATGATGGGTAATTTGTCCCTCCATGGTGACAGACCTTTTCTTTTACGTAAACACACTGCACAACAATGTGGACCTAAACTTGCAAATCGTATCTCGTACAAATGACATAATCAGGATGAAACCCATGCTCATATTCTATTTTCAGTCTTTGCTCACCATAATTCAACCAGTTAGACTTAACGGTCTAAGTGCTGGAGTGAAAAATAAACATACAAAGGAGTCCCCCTACAGATTATGCAACCAGAGGGCTGAACAGGGCCGACAAGAGGCATGTTGGAGTATAAATCTCTTTTTTCAGGATCTGCGAGAGTGGAAATTTCAGGGATCACAGGAGAGGTGAGATCACCTTTGGAGGACTGTTCTCAGAGACTTAGACAGACAGAGAGAAAGAGAGATACAGACAGAGAGAGAGAGAGAGAGAGAGAGAGAGAGAGAGAGAGAGAGAGAGAGAATGAGAGAGAGAAAGAGAGAGAGTGGCTGTGGGAGACAACAGAGCCCTCCAGCAGAGGCCGTCACAATTCTCAAAGTGAAGAGGAAGCACAGTGGGTGTTGGAGGAGGTGAATGAAATGAAAGGTCATTAGGCTGAACCACTGTACATTCCGTCTCTCTCTTTCATGTCTCTCTTCCTCTCTGTCTCTATTCCTTTTCCCCTGCTATATCCCCACTGTTGAACTCCCGTTGTCTCTTGGTCTTCACAAACTGTTGCATACATACAAGATGAGTCAAACTCATACACAGTAATCTCACTGTAATGTTTGCACTACATATTTCTTCCATGATTCTCACATAGGCTTGTGTAATCCATTTAACAGAGTTTTTTGCTTTTAGCCAGGTACACAATGTTGTATGTTCCTGTAAAATGACGATAATTGCTTTGTCGATTAATAGTCTTGTGTGGTTGAAGTACCAGTGATCAGAGATATCTCAATATTTAAATATCTTCTTATTTTGTTTTAATACAATCGTCGAAAATTCGCTATGAATTGGGTATACTCTGTATCCACCAGTGTTTTGTCCTCCGTGTTCTTGATGCGCCCAGACCAACCGTACAGGTTAGACTTTAATTTTCCACAGATCGCAATACATTTACAAATCCAGTTTTCAGTTCAATTGAAAAGACCATGGTAATTTGAATAAATAGACTAAATATATGATATGTCTACCAATCTTGCTACCCTCCTGACGGTCTTTTTTTTAACCATTGCCTTGCCACAGCGGCCTGCAATTGATGAAGCTCCAGTGGCCATATTGAAGCAAACCCATGTGGTGGTTCCTCGTGAACAGAAGATCCTGCAGATACAGGCAAGAATTGACTTGTGAGAGGGTAACATTATGCATTTGTTTTCAATTCTTACTGTCAAATTTACACCGTTTATATTAGCCATTGACTTTATCTAGACCTGTTCTGTTTATCAAACTTTAGTTGTAATTTTAGTTGCTGAAATACTTGCTAGCCACTCATGCTAATGACCTCGTCAAGGGTGCTCTCTAGTTTGTGACCAATTAATATTTAATTGAGTATGAATTATTATTTTAAATTAGCTAGCAATGTGTTCGTTCCCTTACTACTGTTACCAACGTTGCAAGCTAACATCAAATATTTTAAGCTTGGTACATAGATAGCTGCTGACTGTTTGGCATATTAACAATAGTTTGAATAGTATAGGTCCGGAATGGTTTTTCGTGCCAACTGTTGCCATGAACGAATTGGTGTATTTACTGTAGATCTAGATTTCTTTCCGTATTGGTGAACTAGCCTACTTGGAAACCACTAATGCTAACCCAGACCATTAATACACCTGAACACCAGGGGGCGCTGACTGTTAGCCCACTATATTGAGACGGTTCCGTAGCAGTAGCGACTTAGATTAAATAAATAAGTTTGAAATGTATGTACTATGTAAATAAACATTCAGAATGCTAGAAAAGAATGCCAGCCTCCCCGTCGGGGAATTGAACCCCGGTCTCCCGCGTGACAGGCGGGGATACTCACCACTATACTAACGAGGACTGCCTTGAAGAATGAGATGTGACGTCGGTCTCAATACTGTGTGAATCTTCGTGTAGATCGCAAATGATTGTGCCGCTTTTCAGACAGTGTCTGATGAAATCGTGGTTAAACAGGTCATTATTTGTCATTTATTATTATTACTACACAACTATAAAATGTCGTCCTTCCTCTTGTTCAGTCCGTACAAATGTGCATTTACCCAAACCTTCTCCTGGCGAGATTCCTTGGGTATTCCTAGCCATCATCTGTCTTTTGCATTCTGAAACAGGACATTATCGGGCAATATATTTTCTCCACATTTTGCTTGCTGTTTGTGTGTCTATTATTCCCCGCACTAATGTAGGAGTATGTCTGGAGTTCTGGTAGTTATCAAGAATGAAATTCATAGAGTGTAGCAGCATATCATATGTAACTATCTTGTCATGACTGAGATAAGGGTATTCCCAGTGTTCAAGAGGCGGTACCAGGGGTTTCACTCCAACTCGGTACAGGCGTGGCTTGCCGAATGGAGTTGGATGTCAGGCATATTGCAAGCGGCAGTCAACTAAGCGATTCTTGGACACGGTAAGGTCCCGGGCTTTCCTCCAAAAAAAACCTGATTGTTTGAAAGTAGTTTATAACTTCTACTAACTCAGAAAATGGTTTTGATTTTGACTCAGCTTGGTTTAAAACAAAAGGATTTTAAATGTAAGGTTCGTGTCATACACTGCTATGACAGCAGGATAACGGGGGTAAGATTTAAAATTAAACTCAAAATTCCTCATTAGCCTACTCCATAACGTAAAAGTCATCTCATTTCGTTTTCATCTCAGGCATGTATCCTGTCATTTAAAATTCATGGTATGCTTTGTTTGCGGTTTGTAATCCTACATTTTCTGGGAACTTGCCTAGGTTGTTCGGCAATACCCTGCATCATGTGAACCTGATGTCAAGTGCGCGCGGCTACTTGAAGTGATCAACAACGCAAACCAGTGGTGTTTCACACTTGTTAAAATTCTGAAATAGAATAGCTGACCCTCGGTGCAGCTCAGTTTTAGTTGACGGCATTGTTTGATAGGTATTACGCTTATTGAAGTGTTTAGTGTGTGATGGGCGGTGGTAAGAGTAAGACTGCATTTTGATTTAAGTCATTAGGTACTGGATCACTGTTTTACCGGCTTCACCGACGTCACTCTCATCATTAGCTGGACTGTCACCGGCTATTTCAGCTTTTCTGATGGCTTGTCGACTTCATGACATCACTGATTAAACGGAGGATGGCTGTAGGAATACCGCGTTAGATTTGAAGGTGTGCGTGTGTGTGTTAGGGGGTGGGGGGGTTCTGGTCTGATGCGGAATACCGAGCACATTATCTGCTGACGGCTCGGGTGAGTAGCCGACTATTTGTCATTTTTCTCCTTTATCTGTTGCCTTAGCTAGTTTTATATCGTGCCTATTTTATGTTGACTTGAATGAGAAATTTGGTTTAAAGGAAAACTAGGGATTTCCTTAGCCCACAAAGAACAGTATATGCAATCAGCATTTTTCTCTGTCGCTATGCAGACTACGTGTGGTTGTATAGCGATGTTTTGTTGTCATCCATCTTCTATCACGGTGATGCAGAAGCAGTTATGCTAAATGTATGCTGGATGTGTGATACACGTTGAGCTGTAATGCTTCTCTTCCTAAACTCCCTTTGTCAAGCCATTCGGTCAGCAGGTAAAGGTTGAACACAGCTGCTCCAAACATTCAACCACAACTCACCTCTTCACATCAACCATTCGAAAGCGAATGGAAAAATGATATAAACCTGCTGTTAAGCTAATTCAACATGAATGCATACGGCCGGCAAACTTCTCCAGCACAATAGAGAGGGCATGTTAGGCATGAGGCGACCCAAGAAACCAAGAAGGAAATGTATAGAAGGTGCATTTGGCGCAAATGAAAGGAGGGGGGGAATCGGGAACAAATTATAGAACTAAGAATCAACACAGCGAATTATTCGGTGATATCAATTTCAGAAGTACTTAACAATTTCAGATGTACTTCAGTTAACCAGTGGTCGACTGACAGAATCTGGCAGTCGTGTCAAAATTATAGCCAGGGGAAGAGAATATGTAGTTTAAAAAGAGAAGACATAAACAGAGAGGATGGTGCATAGGCTACATTGGAAATGTTTCTGGGGACTATGCCAAGGTCAAATGTTCGATTCTTGATGGGATGGCTGTTGTCATTGCTGTGTTGATGCCATTGCATCTGTCTCCTGTGGAATAATCCTCTTGAAGTCCCTTCTAGCTAAGTCTAGATCTTAAACTTGACTAGTTAGTAAATTATGCAGTCGAGTTATGTGGTGTAAAGGTCTATAGTGTGGTGAAAAACACATTGAGGTGGGATAGATGCAGCCAGTACAGTGCAGTGGTTTCGCTGAATAAGCCGACATGTGGAGTGTCTTTTTTGTGGTCTGTAGAGCACTCTGATATGAGCTGTCAGGTTTTGTGTCTCGATGCAAAGTATTACGATCCACATTAATTTATGCATGATTATTACATTATTGTCACCATTTACCATCTGAAGAATTAGAGTAAGATTCTACAATCATTGTTTATGAGACTGATCCCCATCCTACTTGTTCTTGTTTAATCTTATAGTTTTAATCATTCTCATTGCATGCTGTATATTCGCTGTTAATATCTTTGCTTTGGGTGAGTCAGCTAACCTCTTGCCATGTCACATTTTCCAGCAAGCAAGGGTGGTTCCAGACATCAGCTGTCTGTCCATCAAAGCCATGGGGAAGGACTACTACAAGACCCTAGGCATCCAGTCTGGGTCTAACGAGGATGAGATCAAAAAGGCCTACAGGAAAATGGCCCTTAAGTTTCACCCCGACAAAAACAAGGACCCCAACGCAGAGGAGAAGTTCAAGGAAATAGCAGAGGCCTATGAGGTGCTGAGTGACCCCAAGAAGAGGGTCATCTTTGACCAGTATGGAGAAGACGGTGAGTTAGCCGGAGACACTCTAGTCTTTCGTGTTCTTAATTCCCTATTGGATGAAGGCTTGTAATGTGTATAAAAAAAGAAGACATTTTGGTTTCTAGGGTTCTCCTCTCTTCATATAGGTTACCAGGGGTACGGGGTACCAGAGGACTGTTCTGACGAGAGCACAGTGTGCCCTATAACTCTAAAGAACATTTTTGTTTTTTTCTCCCCATATAAAGTCATATTTTCCAAGCTGATTTCATTCGAATGCTGAACCCAAATATTGGCAAGTGCTCAGGTTATGCTGTCACTGTGTAATTTTGCATGTGTGGCTCCGTCTCCAAAAAACGAGAAAGAACCCAGTGGTGGTGGGGGTAGGTGAGCAAAAACAAAGAGACATGAGATTTCAGCTCATGCCATCCTTGCCCATGGCTCATCGCCGGGCCTTGCGCCAGCCCCGTTTGTCTATCTTTAGTCAGCGCACAGCTGGAAAACCCAGCATTTCAGTTTGCAAACACAACACAGATGCCTTCAGTGCACCAGCAAGGAAACCTGCTTTTGAGTTGCACCTTTTTTTAAGGAGTGTGTTATTTTAGACCATTGATTTTTGAAAGCCATTTGAAGGTCTGGCCTCAGCAAAGTTGCCATGAGTCAACAGCGGCCGGTGGATGTTCAGGATATCACGGGCTGATCTGAGTGCAAAGCGCTTGTTTGAGGTGTTCTAAGGACACAGATGTCACAGAGGAGGAGGTTTTATCCCAAACACCAGTGCCTGTTTATTGTGGCTGTGCTCAATAAATAAAGGTGTTTAGTGCAAGAATGTTGCAAATCATTTTTCGTAATAACAGACGACCCGGCTTATCCCTGGTCAACATAAAATTCTATTTCACTATGACCCACTTACTTATTTTAATGGACTGCTATGTCTTGCATATCTGTATGGCCCAGGGCTGCTCAGTCTGTTTCAAAGCCATTGCAAAGCACTGCTTTACACGCTGCTGTATAGCGTCTACACTAACCTATAGTGAGGCAGCTCTAAACCTTAGAGCACTGTTGGTATTGCTCATGTTTTTCTTTACTTGCCTGAAGTCTCTCTGGGTGAGCAAATTTTCTCAACACTTTACCTCTCCAGTGTTTGATAAATGACCTTTGTGAAGTGGAGTCTTGAGTGCATTTGACCATTAAGATGGCTGGCCTCACAGCTTACATTAAACAGACACAAGTCCTTAAACAGGCTCAATTTTAGGCCGCTCAATTTTAAGCCCTCATCCTGCCGTATGGGATGACGCCATTTACCTCTTCTTGTAGATCCATGTTCTTTCCGACATGTATTTTCCAAGGGACGGAACACTCCACAGGCTGGGCTTTGGGGTATAAATAGCTGTTGAGGTAGGCTGTTTGTGTAGGAGAGCTCCAGAGCATAGCACTCCGCTCAGTTGTGTGAATTCACGGAGCCGCCTTTTTAAAATCTGAACCAAAATACGAGAGAGAGAGGCACTTGGCAGTCCTCTTGGTGTGTCTGACACTCAGAAATGAAAAGCGTGGGCCGTCACAAGTCTCACCTAATGTGATGAAAGACAGAATAATGCTAATGTCATTGTGATAGATGCCTCACATGCCAGGTCACCAGTACTGTATCACACAACTTCATCACAAATGATAACAGTTGTTGCTGTGAATACCATTTACCACTAATCATTTGCATCTTAAACCTAGAATTAACAATTTGGGCATGACTTAATATTGAGTCAAAAGTGTCACAATCGTCAGTTTGATATGCTTCTTCCTCTGTGCTTGGCACTTAGCTAAGCTTAAATGTGAATTGAAGTGTCTGTTCTTCACTATTCTATTTTCATTGAGGCAACTAAGCT